>NC_138129.1:69630454-69816508 GCF_964188305.1 Podarcis bocagei
GCATTATGGTCTGAAAATGTCTTTGCTTGTATTTCAATTTTTGTGACTCTTGGTGTTAATTCGCTGGTTAGCCATACATAGTTTATTCTTGACATTGATCAGTTTGGTTCTGAAAAATAAGTAAATTGCTTTTCTAACGGGCGTCTCAGTCTCCAAACATCTACTAAGTTGCAATTCTCAATCATAGAAAAAAATGTCTTTGGTAATTTCCCTTCTTTCAGTTTTTCTCTTTTCCTTGATCTATCCATTTCCAATGAGACCACTCCATTCATATCCCCCATTATTATAATCTTTTGATCCACAAATTCAAATAACTTCCTCCAAATCTTTATAGAATTCAGTCTTACTGCCATTTGGTGCATAAATTCCGACAATGATCAGTTTCTCACCTTGCCACGTGACTTGTACCCAGTGCTTACCAGCTTTCCCCTCTGGACTATACCACTCTACAAACCACTGTTCTAAATCAATGCTGTCCTCCTGCCCTTGGGAAGGTTCAGGAGAAGGGGGTGGGGTGGCTCCCACCATTTCTCCTCAGTCTAGCCCTCCTCAGTCATTTATTTTCTTAATTTCTGTGCTTTGCTTTAAATAAATATTTCCTATATTGTTTTATTTTTGGTCTGGCTTTGGTTCTTTTTCTGATTACCACCACTAGCTCACTGAAGCGAGCTAAACAGAATGAAATTTCCAACCTATTATCACGATGCAATTCTTCATTTGTATCACTGGCATTTACATTCAGTCCAAGAACACTGCATGACCATTTTGCTATCCTGGACTGCGTTCTGTTTTAAAAGCCAACTATATAGTGGACAGCCAATGAATGGTTAGCACAAATGCTCCCTTGGCTTCAGGATCAATGGAATTTACTGCCAGTTGGTCAGAAGGTAATGACACATGGCATGAGAATGACTTTGGAAAAACAAATGCATTCACATTGCTACGGAGCAATAAAGTTAGAGTATGGTCAAGCAGACCCAGAATAGCAATAGTAAAAGCACAATAATAAAAATCAGAAAAGCAATGCTTTTTGAGAACTTGGCAAATGGATTATCGTTGAGAATTGATACGTTGTGCACTGTTGCAAACAATGTTAATGGGTTTTTTTGTGGAATTCGTAGATGTTATCGAACAGCTGTTTCCCTCCAATGGTGTCCTCCAGATAATTTTGGACCATATCCCTCCATCAGCCCCAACCAGCACAGCCAAAACATCCAGTGGGTTATGGATTGGGGAAAGCTGCTATAGAGGACCATATTATTATTATTATTATTATTATTATTATTATTATTATTATTATACTATTAATAACTTCAAAGTTGAAGACTGTTGCTCTGACTTCAGTGCAACTCGAAAGCCTGAACTTATTTTCATTACAGTTTAATACATCTCTCTCTCTCTCACACACACACACACACACATACACATTGCATTCAACAATCAAAAAATTAAAGTTACCTTCCAGAAATCCAATGATAATTCAATAAGACAAAGAAAATATTGGCCTCTCATATGGGACACTTTATGAAATGTTTTGATGATTGGAATCAAAGGTTGCAGGGATTACGTTAAGCTGCGTCTTGAGCGTTGCCTCTCCTTCTGTACTGGTGCGGCATGGTTCTAATACACGATTATACTCTTGGCTTTTAAATTATTCATGCCCTTTTTCATTAGCAAACCAAAAAGTCAATTGAAAAACTTAGTAAAATTTTTATGAAAGCTGTAGACCACAATAACTTTGACTTTGCATTCCAAGGTAACAACCTTGCGCCCGATACTTCCTGCTCTCAATAAAAGCAAATTTAAAAATTTACATCTCTTAAAGGAAGGCGCTGCCTGCAAACAAAACATAAGTATGCATAGAGCTCTTCCAGGTTGGGTGTCTGTCATTCAAATTATTGTCATGCCTCAAGCAAGCCTGATACAATCAGGAAGGAAAATGGAGTTAGTTAGATGGGTTTATAGGATGATGTCTGCATGAGTGACAGATGTTTTTGCTCCAGCAACATTTTGTGCATTCAATTTTTATTACAGAACAATTGCTTCTAATAGCTTTTTGTTTATGTTCAACATGTTGCAAATTCACCTTCGTTTCCTGTGCCCAAAATGAAGAGTGAAATCCTACGCCATTTTTTGCCTGTCCCTTAGTCTCCCCCCCCCCCCCGGCAACAATTGCAATTTTCTTAATGAAAAGTTATTTGGGCAGCTGGAGTATTTGGGTCTGGGCACCAGTCTGTGCACTGTCAAACTGCTACATATTGTGTCTTCATGGTTCAAGGAAGATATTTCTTGACTCTTGCAAATTATTATCAATCATCAAGTGCACAATATCATCTGCTATAAATTGGGACGCCTGATTAATAACAGCGACTCAAGCATGTCCTTGAAAAAGGGGATCTGTATTGATGATGCCAGACTGGTGACTCTACTTTCATGTCGTTTGGCACTCAATTTGTGCTTCTTTCACTTATTGACACAGTAGGCAATGCTTATCGCTCCTTATGAATCTTTGGCACATTAT
Source organism: Podarcis bocagei (assembly GCF_964188305.1). Taxonomy (NCBI): domain Eukaryota; kingdom Metazoa; phylum Chordata; class Lepidosauria; order Squamata; family Lacertidae; genus Podarcis; species Podarcis bocagei. The sequence goes on from NC_138129.1 coordinate 69,632,976, forward strand.
ATAAAGTCAATAGCCAAGCGTCAGTTGAAGCAAGTAAGTGTTTTCATCCATTTTTCTACAAGTCTTCTACAACTCATTTGATTTTCACCTGTGCTTATCGGCAACCTGTTCTATTCAGATCATATTTGGATATCTTGAGACAAAGCCCTACGTTGTTCTTACACCTACAAATCCATGGTAACAATCTAGCACAAAGTTTAGCAATCTTATTACCATGGTGTTACCCAAGGTTTCTTTTTTTAATTGCGCTGATCCCCCCCCCCCCCGGATGAATGCATAATTTATTTATTTTGTTTTGACTAATAATAGTAATGATAATAAATAATATGGCTTGTGCTCTATCGCAGCTTTTAGTTTGAATCACCTGCCAAATGTCAAATGAGAATAAGAAGAGGTTTGTCACAGAAGATGTACTTTAATATTATCCCTCAGTCTTGGGTTATTGGGCCTGAAGTAACCCCACTTTAAATTATTTTACTTGTTTCGGACCAATGAACCGTGAGAGGAAGGAGAAGAATTTTTCCTCTGCATGCTTTTGCTTGCACAATATGTTTTAAGCTCTGGCACAAATGGAAGAGCATCTTAGATTTTAGTTTGAATTATTATTATTATTATTATTATTATTATTATTATTATTATTATTATTATTATTATTATTATTATTTACACAACACTGTAGCACTAAAAGAATGGAAGGAGGACCATAGAAAAATGGTAGATGGTGTACTTTGTAGGTTGAAGGACCCACATTCAGTCCCCAGCACCTCCAAGTATGGCTGTGGAGATGCCTGTCTGAAACCCTGGAGAGCCACTCTAGGCTGTAGGCAATACTAAGCCAGATGAATCAATGACCTGATTTAGTAGAAGTCCATTTTATTATTCTGTGAGGTATGTTAGGCTGAAAGTTGGTGGCTAGCTCAGCATTGCTCAGGTGGCTTCGTATCTGAAGAAGTTTTCAACCTGGTTGAAGTCCAACACAATAGTCACCACACCGTCTCTTCAGACTCATGGCTGTATCCTTTACACCATCCAGCCTCCCATTTTGCTGAGGCATCAGAGAATCAATTGGGGTTGGTGTTGCACATATGTATCCCTTCTTGGGGTTGGACCTTACGGCATACAGCTCATGGAAGCTGAGGCCCTAGTCACAGGCCTCAAAGACTGAGGTGTAAACACCAAATTCCTGGCACCATATAACTTGACACAATTGCAAAACTTGTGTAATTACAAAGTGCTGCTCCACACAGGAAACTGCTTTTGATCTAGAAGAGATGTACACTAGTGCAAGAGCTGTGGAGAATACTTTTCCCTGCTCCCTTTGCAAGCCCCTGCAGCCCATGAAATTCATTCCAGAGGGTTTGGGTTACTCTCCAGAACAACAAGAAAAGTGGCATGGGGAACTGTGAGGGAAAGGGGGAATCAGAAATAAAATTGCCTCCTTTTACATTACTAGAAGCCCATGTTGGTTCAAAAGCTCCTCCACAAGTGGAACAGCAACACTTGATTTCACCCAATGGATTATTTACTGTATATTCCAAACAATTCAAAATATTTCCCCTCAAAGAAGGCTTAGCAAAGGATTCTATGCTTCTAATTGATAGAACTGCATACTGACCCCATCACAAAGGCTCTGCCCTCTTTTCCTCAGATGAAATGTGGTAGTTCTAACAAGTTTTATTTACACTGAAAAAGACAGAGAAGTTATAAAAATGTCAGTTGCTTTTGCCTTCCTGTGCCTTTGGGGTTACATTGTCATTGCTGTTGGGAAATAACTGAAACAACTGGATGATTTGGAGACAGCTAACAGTGGAACCCGTCCTGGGAGAGTGAAGAAAAGTACCAGGGGTTTGAACAGAGATTCTGTGAAGAAAATCATGGCAACCTGCAAAATGAAGCTATATTTTCACCTGAGACAAGTCACGGCTTCACTGGAGAGCCTGTCCATTTTATTCACTGCTTTTTACAGTCTGTTGACATCCGCACACTTCTCAGTGCATTTCTCCTCAAAATGCCCAAGACTCACCCTCCCTTTTGCCATATCAGAAACTAAATGGTCCTTATGGCTTTTGAAAATCAGTATTGCCTTTTAAAAGTTATCTTAAGAGCTCATTCCACACTGAACCCCCTAAGAGTAACTTCTCAACTTTTATTTTAAACTTTGGTAAAGTTTGGTAACATGGTATTCTACCTGTGCCGAAGGCACAGGTAGAATTTCTTCGTGAGAAAAGTTAGACCAGTGTGAAATGCAATCCTTGTTTAAGGAATGTTCCAGGTCCCAATTCTGATTAAAGCCCTTGCATTCTTAAAATAATAATGTTCATACTGGTACTGATTTTAATATCTCCTCTCATCTCCAATTTTTACCTGCCCTCACCATGTGCTATTGCCCCTCAGTTTTTTAATATCTATCCATTGACCTTCGTTTGCCTACCTCCTTAGATATTCCTTTCAATCTTAACACATTTTGTAAGTCAATGTGTTCTTGAATTCTTGGGCTTCCTAATGGCCTTCTACATTGTAATTGGGTAAAGAAATTCACATTGGGTGGTATTCAACTTTACTCAGAGTAGACCCTTGGAACTTAATGAACATGACTAAATTTGGTTAATTCATTTCAATAGTTCTACTCTGAGTAAAATGTAGTTGTATACTACTCAGTGTGTATGCTCTGAATATGTAGTCTTTCAAGCCCAATGATATTGTTAGCCAGTGGCATATTATTAACATTAAAAATACATTCGATTTTTAGTAGTGACAGCAATAATTTGAAGATAGTGTGTGCTTAACACACAAAGACCCATTCGCACCTAATAACCAGAGCCATTAAAGCTCTTAAACTTAGTGACAGGAATGGGAAGAAATGGATCATATCATTTTACAAGCCTATACCAAGTTCCAGTAATATCCTGACTCTATATGCTGCATTGTGGGCTATGGTATACTACAACATTTACTAGGAAATAAGCTCTCCATAAAATATTTAATCTACCCAATATGATATAATAAAGATACAATATCATAAATCCTCTCTGTGGAATTCTTTGTGATGGGTTACAGAATCTGTATGGAGGAATTCATATTTTATTGAAACCCAGACAAGCATTTCTTTACAACATAATTGCTTTCATCCCTGTTAAATTTGACAAGTTTTCATATACATTTTTCCTCAGAAGGCACAAAAGTATTTAACATCTTCACTGCTTCCTCCTTCTATTCAACCAGCTCCATCACTCTCTAGTCTTTTACAAATGTGTGGATCTGCTGAGTAAACATATTCTTCCAACCAGTCTCTGATTCTCCCCTCCTTCTTTTCCCTCCCCCTCCCCACTTCTTGCTATGTCTGTGCTGCTAGCAAACATAAGTAGTGCTGGGACAAAGCCTTTTCTTTCCTCTGCATGTAATTTAATAAGCTCCTTCTGGAAAATTTAGGATTTCTGGAGACAATTCTGTACAACAGATGTATGCCCTCCCAAATGAAAAACATACATCTGCTTGTGAGAAATCTAAACACCAACAGAGAAGCAATCGCACAAACAAGTTGGGATTTGTTTTTCTACAGATGGTTCTTGTTTGGATATAAATGAAGTGGAGGGAATCCTCAGCGCTGGCAGATAAATTAGGTAATAAAGCACCATTGTACAAGAATTTTCACATATTGAGAAAGGGAGGGGGTGAGATAATAGAAGGGTTTTGCTCCCAATAAAACCTCCACCGATTTATTTATCTGGTTCCACTTAGTCACCATTTTCAGATCACTTTATCAAGGTCTGCTTTACCTGAAGATCATTTGACTTGGTTCCAGTTGCTTGCCTTTTTGGTTAGTATCCAGGATGAGGTCTTTTAATTGCATCTCCCAGACTCCCATGCACCTGTAAGATCCTGCTTTCAAATTCCCAGAATGAGTCTGCTCTTGATTCTGGGGATATTTTATGCAGTGACAAAGAGGAGAGGCAACTCAATAAGGTTACCTTGAGGGTCAATACTTTGACAACTGCAAAAATATCTTAATGTAATTAAGCATTAGGATTAATTTCTTAATCCTTGCATTTGCCAGCACCCATTGGAGAGAGGGATCTCTAATTAAATTTCCCTTTGGTCCCAACTCATGAAAACAATATCATAGAGACCTCCAGCCATAGTCAGCATGTGTGGATAACAGTGATAAGTTGGGATAATTGCAAGATTAATAACTGGTCTTTGATTTTGCCTGAAAGCTGTGTAGCTCTGTGGATGTACCGCGAATTGCCTGAAATTGCAGCCATTTCTGAGTGAGGTTTTTTTTGCTGATCACATCTTTTTTCTTGTGCTTAGAAGCGTAAAAGCCACTGACGTACAAGTAGGATTCAACTTCATATAATATTGTTTTAACATGGGCAAAAAAACAACCACCATAAGTTTATGAAGCATAAACATACATCCATTTTAAAGCGTGCATTATATGCATCTGGGCTATCAAAATTTTCCTTGCTAATTGTGGGCAGAGAAATTGGTGTGCCCATGTTATGTGTCCTTTGCTTCTTTAAATGAGATGCTTCAGGGGCAGTACCATTCATGGTAGGAAAGCATAAGAGACTTACTATGAAAGCAAATGACACTCTGCTACAAGGCAAGCAGATCCTGTATCCCACGTCACATGAGGCCTTGTTTAACAGATATGTATCTGGCACAAATTAAACAGGGTGAGCCTTTTCTGGTATGGAAATATAACTATGGGGAAAGCTTCATATGCTGATATTTATGTTTAACCTGGTCCTGAGTTGCTTGATGGATTATATGTTAAAACCAAGACCTTGACTATGGCCTTGTCAATAGGGTTTATTTGGATCCGAACACGAGGTCAGTTACAAATACATTCACTTTAGAAGGCTGATCCTGGAATACAGAATATTTTCATGAAGCCCATTGTTCATCAGAATAATCAAAGTATGAGTCTACTGATCATGCAGAGAAGAAGTAGACCTTAGTTCCAATGTACTATTAAATATGAATACGTGCTTTCCATTGCTGAGACATATTCTATCTGTTCAGTTCTTACATAATTTGCCCATGACTAGATTCAGAGAGTATAGCAGGGTGCCTTTAGGTAAATACGTTCTTGCTAGCATGACTCCTTATTGCATGAATGAGGCATTTTTATTTGGATTTGATTGCTTCTTGACAATATAAATGGCTGTCTTATAATTATTCCAGCCTTACAGCTACAGTGTTGCTTCCTGTTGAACTCTGAAGCTCTTTTTAAAAATATCCTTTTACTCCTTATCACAATGTTCTGTGGGGATTTCCCCCCCCCCCATACATCTCTTCTTCATCAGATTATGGACAAATGAGCAAATGGCAGCTGTACTCTCTGATTGGCCTATCTCTTCTTTCTGATTAACCTATCCTATGATTTATGATGCACCAAGAGAACTGTTCATGGGTGATGAGTAACTGAATATGAGAAGGAGCATAAACCATGCAGGTACAAGGTAAGGCAAGCCAGTTGCTTTGATAACGACCCATTGCCCCAACTATATATGTGATTAAAGCATGTCAGCTAAGTTGTGCACTAGTCTGTTCATTTGTGAGTCATCAGTCTGTTGGTTTTACTTGTCCAGAGTAATCCTTTTAATTGCAGACCTTATTTAGAGCAATGGAGATACTTTGTACATGTATGTATCTATATCTGCAAAAAAAAAAACCACAAAAAAACTTCAAGCTGCATGTATCTATGTCCAGAACAGTTTTACTGAGCCTTATCTTTTGCAACAGTAAACTAAGCTTTAATCTGCATCCCTGTGATGACTGGTACTGGGAGCAACTTCCCTTGTGTGAGGATCTCACCTGAGATTCCCAACAATGGGATCCTGTTTATGGGTCTAATCCCTCCCTACAGCAGGAGCATATGCAATCCTTGGCCTAATTTCATGTGTGCGGGGGATAGCTTGGCTGGTAAAATGGGCAAAGAAGGGTGGGAAGGCAGGAGCCCACTGCAAGTGATCAGTTCAGACCTCTGTCATGCGTGGTCTTCCCTTTCCTGGTGGCCGACTGGGTGTGGAGGAAAAAGAGAGAGGAGAAATAGCAAAGAGAGTGATGGAAAGAGAAAGAGAGCAAGGGAGAAAAAGGATGTGAGTGAGAGGGATGGTAATGGTGGCAGAAAAAGAAAGACTTTTAGATTTGGCTCCACCCATTGCTGGCTCTGCAGACCATGCAGCCTCTGACAAACCACCTCCCAGGTCAAGGAACGTGACCCTTGAGGCAAAAGGTTTCTATTCTGACACAGAGGTATTTATCATCCCCCAGTGCTAGACTTGATCCCAAGCCAACACTGAGGGCTTATCCACACTTCCTTTCGTCCCGTAATTTCTAGTCATGCTTTTAATTTTGTCCCACCGTGGGAAAACCCACTGTTTACTGTTGAATGCAACAAACGTCAGTCTGTAGAAATGATTGATGTTGTTCCAATTCAGCAGTAAAGAGCAGGATTCCTGGGGTGAGTCGTGGGACAACACTAAACCTCTTGGAGTTGTGGCTAAAAATCATAGGGCAATCAGAAATGTGGATGAGCCCCACTCCAAAACACGTGTGCAGTATGCCATGAAAACAAAGAGTCCCTTCCACTGTATATCATTCCATGATGCATGTACATGTGTGTTTGGCCTCTAAAGTTTAGTGTCAATTAATTTACACCAACTGGTAAGGATATTCCTGGGAAGAGAGGATGAACCTCAGACAAAGTTGTGCAGGCTTCTCCTTGTCCTGCAATAGGTAAGAATATCCCATGGTAGGATCACACTATTTTCTTTGAAAAAATGTTATCTGGAAATTCTCTTTCTCTTATTTGACAAAGTCCCCACCCACTTAATAGTCATGCTTTTGTTGCTGCAGCAATTATTTTAAGAGACTTCCAGTTCCCTTGGTTAATTTTCATTTCACATCCACAGCTCTCTGTAGAAATAGTTTTGCACCTGGAAACAGCAATATAAAAATATGTATAATCTTTACTCAAGAAAGAAACCAGAACGCCACACTCCTAGCAACTGAGGCCTAAAATATCGCATGAGTGCCTTACAGAATAACCTTGAAACTACAATTTACTAAACAAATATTAAGTGTAAGATCTGAAAATTGGCTAGGCTCTGATCTCAGCTGCATCATGGGCAAAGTTCCAAAGTAACTAAGAGCCAAATATAGCCCAGTATGCCCTGTAGTCATCATTCCCCCCACTTTTTTATCTTTTGGATAACTGAATAACAGCTTGATAACACATGCGCTCTTCAGCCAAAGTTTAGTCATCAAAGTGCTTTCCAAAACAAATTGCCCCTTCCTTGCTTTATAATCATGGGAAGGTTTCATTTTTTACGATCATGCTAAAATGGTTCCATTCTGGCTCCAAGCATCTCTGGAAAATTACCTATTGAAACATGTAGGAAATTAAGGCAGTGTTGACTTCCTGGTAGACACCAAACAATTAAATGGCTCTCCCTGGAATGTACGGTCTGTACTCGCTGGCTATTTGTATAATACATTACCCTTTACAGCCAGCCTGCGTTAATCGACTCAATCTGGGGAACTCCACCCTTGGCAAAGGTTTTCTATGAAGTAAAAATATGGAGCAAAGGACAGAAATGCGGTTTAGGAGGAACCGAGGGGACCGCCACCTCCCCCATGTTTTGTATCTCATGGGGTTGTTTCGCAGGAGGACCTGCACTCTGTGGTTACTGGGATATATTTAGTAAAAAGTATCCGAAAGCTACAGTGTGAAAGCAGATATAGAGCAATTGTATGCATGTTTAATCAGAACACTATATAGCCGAACAGTAATTGAAACCTCAGCCAGGGAGCAGCAGGGCTAAATACTGCACCCAAAGCCCTGCTGTTCACACCAGCTGGGGCAGAAAGAGGGGGAAGTCAAATAATAATAATAATAATAATAATTTATTATTTATACCCCGCCCATCTGGCTGGGCCTCCCCAGCCACTCTGGGCGGCTTCCATAAAAACCAAAAATACAGTAAAATGTCACACGTTAAAAACTTCCCTGAACAGGGCTGCCTTAAGATGTCTCCTGAATGTCAGATAGTTGTTTATCGCTTTGACATCTGCTGGAAGGGCGTTCTGGCAGCCTGGAGCTGATCCACAATAATTTCTCTGATGAAAATAGGGACGTCCTAAGGAAAAGCAGGGCATTCCAGGATCAAATCAGAAACTGGGATGGCTTCTCTAAATCAGGAACATCCCTGGAAAATAGGGACACTTGGAGGGTCTGCAATGAGGCTGTCTTGACATCCTGCACCTCCCTGATGAGCTCAACTAGTCCACCAGAATGACCTATTTTGAAGCTTTCTCTGGGCCGCTGGTGCTTCCCTCCTCCTGCCTGTTCAGCAGCCAGAACAGGAAGTTTCAAACCAGCAGAGTGATACAGTGTTACCTCGGGTTACATACGCTTCAGGTTACATACGCTTCAGGTTACAGACTCCGCTAACCCAGAAATAGTACCTCAGGTTAAGAACAGAAATTGTACAGTGGCGGCACAGCGGCAGCAGGAGGCCCCATTAACTAAAGTGGTGCTTCAGGTTAAGAACAGTTTCAGGTTAAGAACGGGCCTCCAGAACGAATTAAGTTCTTAATCCGAGGTACCACTGTACTGGTATCCAGTGCTATTTTTCTGGAAAAAGAGATGTCGGAGCTCACCATGAACACCTCTCTTGTTCTCTTAGAAGGGCAATAGCAACCACCTAAGAGGTGCCAGAACTGAGTTCGAGTGAGCTCTAGCTGGAAAAAAAGCCCTGCTGGCAGCAACCCCCAGGCTAAAAGGGCTAAGTGGAAGACCATCTCCACCTAATCCAACCTCCTTAGAGCCCAGTGCAAAAATAAATAAAGCTTCAGTGTGTTTAGATCTGTAGTCTTACAAATAAATCCAACACATGTCTGTCTTTTCAGGAATAAGTTTCACTAAGTTCAGTAGGTTTTACTCTTATGTAAATGAGTATAGGGTTGCTACCTTTTAGTTACAGCACAGAGAGCTGAAGTTGCTTTTTTTATGACAGTGGTTACAAATCATGGAACTTTGAAGTGTCAGGCATAGCCCTATTGGCTTTAGCCCAAACGTAGCAGAGTTTTCCTGCACAGCGAAGAAGCTAGTTGCGGCAGTAATGACTAGTCAGCTAGACTCAGAAGAACTATTTACAGGATTTATTAAAAGGAAAAAATAAAACCAGCAGAGTTTCTGCATACAAATAAAAGCAAAATAAATCCTCTTTCTCTCTCTCATAACCATTCACAGCACTTCTAACTCCTAACACACCTCACACCAAACTGTGCTAGCAATCCCTAGATAACAGAGTTGAGTGCTGCTCGTTAACCAATCAGAGTGAGTAGTTTCTAGGTCAAGCAGACCTGGGCTTTCTGCCAAGAGTAAATTGACACCAGCTGGAGTTAATTGGTGAAGCTAGAATCTGCAAGTTTCCCACGAGAACCAATTAACAGAAACTGAAACAGAAACTGAACACCCCCTCACAGATTCTGCTGAACAATTAACTCCAAATACACCTATGTAGAAGATCATTCTTCCAGCAAACCTAAACCCTTGCACATTCGCTTGTTCTTTACCTTTGCCAATGGTTTAGTTAACACATCTGCTACATTTTCTTCACTTGACACATAAGTACAGGTGATTACATTGTCTTGTACACAGCAACGTACATTTTGGTATTTTACAGAGATATGTTTGGAACGCGATTTGAAACCCTCTGTTTTACTTAAGGTTATACAAGCTTGATTATCAATGTAAACTTGTACTGGTTCTCCACAATTTACATTTAAATCTGCCATCAAATGCTTGAAATAAATCACCTCGTTGCACAATTCACTCAATGCGGCATACTCTGATTCCGTTGATGACACACTTACAACGTCTTGCTTGCGTGACCGCCAGCTGATTAAAGCTCCACCGACCATTATGACTAGTCCTGTGACAGATTTTCTATCCGGCAAATTTCCCCAGTCACTATCACAGTAGCAACTCAACATTTCATCCTCTGAAGAATTTAATTGTAACATATAGCCAATTGTCTGTTTGAGATACCTCAGAACTTGTTTTACCCCTTTCCAGGCATTTAGTGTGGGTTTTGAGACCAATCTACTTAATATGCCTACTGCATAGCTAATATCAGGTCTGGACCACTGTGCTATATACAATAAACTTCCAATTACAGAGTGATATACATCAGGGTGTTCAAATTCAGGACTCTCATCTGTATGAAGTGTTTTTATGAAACCTGGATCCATAGGCACCGCTGCCCCTTTGCAATCCTGCATCCTGTATGTAGTCAGTAGTTGCTTAACTTTGTTCTGCTGACTAATTAGGCAGCTGCCATCTTGGGCCCAGCACACTTCCAACCCTAGATATGTCCTAACCGGGCCTAAGTCCTTCACTTTGAACTTACTGGACAATTGCTTGGCAAACCTTTTAGTTTGTTTATCTGTTTTACAGGCATACAATACATCATCTACATAAATCAGACAAAACTCTTGATCACTGCCTGTACCACGTACATAAACACAATTGTCAGCTGTACTCTGCTTGAAACCAAATGACACTAAGGCCTCATGGAAATATCTGTTCCAAGATCTTGCAGCCTGTTTGAGACCGTATAGAGCTTTGTTTAATTTCAACACTCTATTGGAACCTGTCTCATAACCAGGCGGTTCGGCTAGATACAGGTCTTCTGATATTGGTGCATGTAAATATGCAGTCTGAATGTCAAAATGGTTTAACAGGAGTTTTCTCTTTGCTCCAAGCGCTAAAATCAGCCTTACACTGTCCCCCTTAGCAGTAGGGGAAAAAGTCTCGTCATAATCTTTTCCAGGCCTCTGAGAATATCCTTGAGCAACTAAACGAGCTTTGTATTTGTACTCTCCTGTCACCAGAGGTTTAAGTTTGTACACCCACCTGCAGCCTACAATCTTTGCCCCCTCAGGCGCTGCCACTGGTGTAAAAACCTTGTGCTCATTCAGAGAGGACATCTCTTCCTCCATTGCCTGTTTCCAGCGCTCTGCCTCCTCTTTTGGTAACTTTAACACCTCCTGAAAACTCTTGGGTTCTGCACTTACACTAAACACATTTGCAGTATCAGGAGAAAAACGCACTGGAGGCACTCCTTTGTTTGGTCTTTTAGACCTTCTGGGAGAAAATTTTTCTTCTGACCCACTTTCCTCCTCAGAACTACGACCTCTCTTTTGTTGCTTAGCAACTGGTCTTTGGCTAACTTCACTTTCCTGAGAGCTCTTATCTGAACTTTCCTCCCCCTCAGACTCTGATTCTCTGTGTCTACCTTCAGAGTCATGAAGCTCCTGGGAAGGTTCAAACCAAACCTCAGTATTGGCATGTAGTCTCTCCCAGCCACTATGTTCACAAAAACTGGCATTCCTGGAGATCACAATGCCATTTGTCCCTTCAGCAAAGCGGAAACCTTTTCCCAGCTCCTGGTAACCCACAAACACTAGCTGTTTGGTCTTAGGATCTCCCTTCTTTCTCATTTGTTTCGGAATTAATACCCAGGCTTTTGATCCAAACACATGCAAATGGTCAATTTTAGGTTTTTTCTGAAACAATTTAAAGTACGGGGTTGTACCTATTGTTTGATGAAAGAGCCTATTTTGGAGATAACACGCGGTGAGCATGCTCTCCCCCCAATAAGACATGGGCAAATCAGCATCATCAAGCATGGCAAACATCATATCTTGTAAAGATCTGTTTTTTCGCTCTGCAACGCCATTCTCCTCTGGGGAAAAAACGTTCGTTTTTCTATGCCCAATGCCACGCTTTTGTAACCAATCTTTAAAGGCATTTGACATAAATTCGCCACCTCTGTCCGTCTGAATCCTTTTGAGTTTAATGGACAGAAATCTTTCCACAGATGCCACCTAGCCTTTAAACTTAGTGAACACGTCACCCTTATTCTTCATGGGAAAAACCCAAGAATAACGCGTGGCGTCATCCACAATTGTTAGTGAAAAGCGCGATCCACCCCTGCTTACAGCAAATGGACCAATTACGTCCATGTGAACCAGCTGTAGCGGTGACTCACTAACTCTGTCACTTCTGGGGTAAGAGACTCTGTGGGTTTTAACCTTTTTACAAACATTACAATCAAGGTACTTGTTACAACTCTTTAAATTACCCCCATCAGCCAATTCAGACATTTTTAGTACACTTTTCCAGCAAGCATGCCCCATTTTCCTATGCAATAAGTGCACACAGTTGTCATGTATAGCTTTGTTAGCAGGCTGAGATTTACTGACTACTGCTGCAACTTGAGATCCTGCTTTAAGCCAAAACAAGCCTCCCTCTGACTTAGCAGTGCCTAAAATCTCACCAGCCTTCTTAATAATGCAACTGTCTCCTTCAAAATACACTTTAAACCCAGCTTTTAGCAAACAATCTACAGACATCAGATTGCTCCTTAATGACGGCACACAAAGTACATTTTGCAGGCATTCACGAAGACAAGGAACAAAAACTGCACCCCCTGAAATCACTTCGGAAGTACTTCCGTCTGCTAGAGCCACCTGGCTGCGCTGTGCTGAGTTCTTGGAAACAAACAATTCATCTGAATTCACGATGTGGCGAGACGCTCCCGAATCGACCACCCAGACCGCTTGTTTCTCATCAGCAATCTTGACCTCGCCGGTCACCAGCTGAGCCGACTGTTTTCGTTTGAAGAATTTCTTTTTACGCTGCTGCTGCTGCTGATCTCGTCTCTGCTCCTGCACCGGCAACTGAGACTTGACCAACTCCGGACATTGTCGTTTTAGATGCGCTGAAGACCCACATCGGAAACAACGCCTAACAGCAAACGCTGACTCCTCACCAGTACGCTGCTTTTGCTTCACCTCTGGCACGGCATGAGAACTCCTTCCAAACCGCCCACCAGTAGAAGTCTCTGCAGCCAACAACCTTTCTTGCCTCTTCTGCCATTCTTCAGTCAAACGCCCAGTAACGTAACTGACTGATAAATCACGCTCCTGTATGCCTTCTAGAGACAAAACTAAATTATCCCAGCTTTCCGGGAGAGAACTCAAAATAATAGCCACCTTCTCCTGCTGGTCTAATGCACAGTCTCTTTCCTGTAGCGCAACAAACTTTAACTGTAAACTGTGTAGGTGTTCTTGCATTGTAACCCCAGGCTGTAACATTGCCTTGTACAATGCCTTGCGAATGAACAGCTTGGAAACCGCTGTCTCACGCACATGGAGTTCTTTAAGTGCTTGCCACACACCTCTAGCTGTCTTGATTCCCCTCACATACGGCAACTGGGAATCTTCCAGCCCCAAGACAATTGTGGCCCTTGCTCTTTGGTCTTTATCGAGGTCTTCATCATCAGGCTTCGTAGGAAACTTACTCACCACTTGCCAGAGACGATCCCTCTGCAGCACTGCCTGCATGCGTTCCGACCACAGCAAGTAATTGGAGTCATTCAGACGCTCAAAAGCCATCTGACCTGGTTGTGAGGCCATCTTGAGAGCGATGTCCCTGGAACCCGGAACCAGCTACTCACGACCACCGAGAGAGAAAACAGGAACCACAGCACCCAGCACTCACACGCTGCAGCTGTTGTCCTTGTGTCCACTGCGTCACCAGCTCACCACGGTCAGGAACCAGCCAGGAACAACAACCTCTGGAACTACTGGAACCAACGCCGTTGATGCTGACACCACCGCAACTCAGGCTGGCAGCACAATGCCCATAACCTCATGGAACTTTGAAGTGTCAGGCATAGCCCTATTGGCTTTAGCCCAAACGTAGCAGAGTTTTCCTGCACAGCGAAGAAGCTAGTTGCGGCAGTAATGACTAGTCAGCTAGACTCAGAAGAACTATTTACAGGATTTATTAAAAGGAAAAAATAAAACCAGCAGAGTTTCTGCATACAAATAAAAGCAAAATAAATCCTCTTTCTCTCTCTCATAACCATTCACAGCACTTCTAACTCCTAACACACCTCACACCAAACTGTGCTAGCAATCCCTAGATAACAGAGTTGAGTGCTGCTCGTTAACCAATCAGAGTGAGTAGTTTCTAGGTCAAGCAGACCTGGGCTTTCTGCCAAGAGTAAATTGACACCAGCTGGAGTTAATTGGTGAAGCTAGAATCTGCAAGTTTCCCACGAGAACCAATTAACAGAAACTGAAACAGAAACTGAACAACAAACACTTCAGGTTACAGACTCCACTAACCTGGAAGTAGTACCTTGGGTTAAGAATTTTACCTCAGGATGAGAACGAAAATCTTACGGTGTGGCGTGGTGGTAGCAGCAGGTCCCATTAGCTAAAGTGGAACCTCAGGTTAAGAATGGTTTCAGGTTAAAAACAGACCTCCGGAACGAATTAAGTTCGTAACCAGAGGTACCACTGTATTAAGAAAAACACCTGAATAGGGTCCTCCCCAGTTTGAATGCCCCACCTTTTCTACTTATTTCTGATTAAGAGAATCCATTGATGACTTCTTGCACAAGTGTTGTCCAAATCCCAAAGCTGGTCCTCTTTCTTGCTGTTCCCCAACAAAATCTCTTCTTCCCCACTCTATTGAAATGATTGCTCTGTTTGAATGGTTCCTGGTTCTGGAATCAAAGGGATAATTGCAACAGGGAACTAGGAAAGGAAGTCCAGAAGTCCTGGAATGAATGGGCAGCATTCGCCTTGCTGAGCAGTGGGTTCGCTTTGTTACAGGCGCCGAATTATTTGGGTGACAAGTGGAGTGCAATCTGGTAATCTGGAAAATAAAGATGGAAAGAACACTTGATCTATATGGATGATAAGAATTGGCTTCCTGAGTGTGTTGGAACTGCTACACTAGCTTTTCAGCAGGTGGGTTGCTGTTGCTTACTGAGAAGGAGAGGGGCAAGCCACTGGAAAGATCACTGTGTGTGGTGGAAACACACCAGCAGGGGCATTGGGTTGGCTCTGCCAATACATTTGCTCCCTGGTAGGACCCACCCATGAAGCCCCTTCTGTGGATAATTTACGATGCAGTGAATTTTGTGTATGTGGAATGTAAACATTTCCTTATACCAACTTAGGAGAACATATTATTCCTAAGGTGCTCAGGGCCAAATGTAGCTTTAATTGAATGCAGAAGCTTCCAGAATTCACAAAACTCATCTGTAAATCACAGTGGTATGACCACATACCTTTTTTAAAAAAATTGCACTGTGTTTATTTGCAAGGTTAAACCTCTCCCACAGATTCCTCTGGCCAATTTAAACCAAGCCAAGGTCAACAACATCAAACAAATCATGTGGAGTTCTGGACATTTGTTACAAAGCCTGAAAGTTTTAATTCTGTGACTGTTAGAAACATCACTGTCTGACATGCTAAGGCTGTGACCCTCAAATCCAGCCCTGACCCATCAAGGTCATGGTGACAGTTCTTTCTGAAGTGCTTGTGTTCCCAGCTACTTAACTTTAAAACAGGCATTAGTCACTGCGCTAATTTAATGCACAGGAAATTAGGGGGAGTAGGAAAAGAACCAAGACAATTACCTTGGCTCAGATGTTGCCTTCAGCCACTGATTTCACTTTAAAGACAGTACTTGTCTTGCAAAATGTTGTACTCAAAGGGACAGAGAGATGAATGGACAATATTTAGTAAAAGGCACAAGCAACTAGATGACAGACAGCTTGATTAAAAAAGAACCAAAATATATTCTCCATTCAAACACAGAGGGTTCAGTTATAAAAGCTGTCTTGATAACAAGCCTCCTTGAATGGAAAGATTTGCCCTCAATCAGGCCTTAATTTGAGCAAAAGGTTAGTCCTAAACGCTGCTTTGTTGTTGATGTTTGCTTGTAGGGAGGGCTGGTCTGCTGCATGACCATCAAGTTTCATTTTGGACCCTAGACTCCATTTACCTGCTTGGCTCCTGAAAGCTTCAGGGATGGATCATCCTTCTAAATTGGCCTAAAGTTTTTTTTTTCATAAATGTTTTCTTTTACAGAGCTTGACCCCCTCCCAGTAGGAATGCACAAATGTGTTTTCAATTCCTGGAACCAATTTCCTCTTTGCAATGCAAGCCCTTCTTAAACTGCTCTGTAACACTTAATTCACTCTTGTATACCTGCATGGAATGATCACAACAAAAACAAGCTGCAACTGTAAACAAGGTCTCATGCCTGTTTGGAGTTGTAGCAGCCAGTTCTGTCCAGGCTGGCATCAGGACCAGCATTATTAGGGACCTGCTGAGGCCCACATCTATGCAGTGGCCCCCACAGCTGACTCCCCATATTGTGAAGTCTCCAGGCTCTGTTCCTCCCCCTGTGCACTCCACTGTCCAAGCATGTGAAGAATGACTAGCATAGGGAGCAACTTCCTCCTCCTGTTCTGCACACTAATTCTGGAGGGGCTGGGTAGACCGAGTCCTGAGGAAGAGGGGAAGGAAAAGGGCAGTGGTGAGAGTGGCAAGGAGGAGATGTGTATCCATATGAGAGGAAGGGCCCATCTTTCCCAAGGCCCTATCCCTGCCAGAACTTGGAGCCTGCATTGTGTTGGGCAAGTTGTATTTTAAGGGCCAGCCCAAGACATCTTGGCATCTGAGGCAAACCCAAAATGGTGCCCTCCCCTCCACCAGGGAAGAAGTGTGAGTGAAGCTCTACAATCAGGAACAATGGGAGAATAAAGATATACATTGGGACGTGCTGTCCCTGTGGATACTGCTGCCTGAGACAGTTACTTCACTTTGCCTCATGGGTGGACTGGCCCTACTTAGGATGCATACATGAGCAGGTGCAGTTTTTCAGCTGGAGGAGGATTTGCTGTTCGAAGGAGGAGGAGGAGGAGGAGGAGGAGGAGGAAACCATCCATATTCCCATCCACAGTCAACCGTATGACGGCAACTTGCTAGTGTTGGGCAGGGCTGGGGGCATTAGTGGGCAAAGGAAGAAATATAGATGTTACCTTTGTACAGTAGTCTAGTTTATTAATGCCACCCATGCCTCTGCATACCTGCAATGGTCATTGATGTGCATTGATCTGATCCATGGCCTGGAATGCAGTTGGAGCTCTGCCGATGGACTATGCCAGAGCTGCATTAGTCCGAACTCAGTTCAATGCCAGCTTAAGTTGGATAAATCTAATTGTCAGTTTTGACTGTTCTCTTGCTAGCCATCTATTGGATGCATTAGCTTATTTATAGATACTAGGTCTCTAATTTCATTGGCAAACATGTTTTATATATCAATCAGAAAGAGACAAAAACTCACTTTCAAATGCAAATGTGAAATGTTGTCAATTTTGCATAACACTTAACATTATCACCCTAAGCATTTGTTTTGCTGTATTGTATTTTAAATCAATGCAGAATAACTCCCTCTCCAGATATTAGCATGCTTCTGCCAGGGCTTTGCACACACCACTGGCACATGTTGAAAAGGTTTAATATCTTGGAGACAATCCGATCTTCACAGAAAAGCTGTCGCAAGAGTGGAAGCTAGAAAAACGAAACCACACAGTATTTTCTGATCTGAATGCAGCTTTAGAAAGTTCCAAATACAGGACAGAAAGAAGCCTCTTCTATAACTAGCCAATTTGGTCCCTCACTGATCTGCTGCCTTCAGGGGTGCCAACTTGAATAAAATATTGGGAAGGTCCAAGTAAGCCCTGTCTTGCATAATCAATCACATGATGCAGTGCACAGACACCATTTGAATGGCAGTGTCCATCAACTTGGGGGGTGGCTAGCACCCTCCAACATTTTATTGGGGGGTGAAGACCCCTCGGCCCTTAGGAGTTGGCGCCTTACAGATTTTGTTGGCCAGTGTGACCACTGATCAGTGCTGATGGGAATTGCAGGGCAACAACTTATTCAAGGAATTAAGTTAGTGGGTTCCTTGTTGATTCAAAACGAGTAGCCCTCAAACTTATGTTGCAATATTTAGAAAATTTCATTATGATGCATTTATATTCAGAGAGAGAAATAGAGTTCATGTCACCCATGGGCCTATCAGGAACCCCCTATGGTGCCTGAAAAAGCTCTCATAAATAGCTCATCAGAAGTCCCCAGTGCACAGGAGACCACTTGCTTTTCCTGCTCAGTTCTTATTCACATTGACTCAGCCTCTCCTATATCAAACACACACCAGTGCACATGCCCACCGTAGATGCCAGAATGGGACACTCACTCTTCTCTATGTTAAAGTGGACTTCAGAAACCCTTTGAATACTTTTGGCTCTGTCCCCTGAATTGCTTCAGGGTGGATCCAGGCTGGTGTGGGTGGCTGCTGTGGTGGCACTTGATCTAATCCACAGATTGGGGCCACAGGGTGCGAATGAGGGTGTCGGTGCACAGCCCCAATTAAAATGAGATCTCCACATTCCTGACAGTGGTGGATATATCTGAGCATGTTCAGGGTCCTCCATTGCGTCTCCCGGATCATTGTGGGCCATGCCTGACATTGTATTTCCTCTTCTCCGCTTCACAAATGAGCAGGGAATAGTGGATGCTGGCAACCCCTCCTTGCCTGATCTTTATGGGCTTCAGAGAATTCCCAGCAGAGGCAGATTTAGGGCAGCACGGCCGGTTCCACAACACTGGACGCCAAGCTTAGGGGACACTACAGAGCATCACAACTATGACATAGTGAACTGAGAATGGAAGGTGAGGTGTGTGCACTGAATTTTGTCCTCTTACGGGGTGCCGCTGAAATCTGGAAGACCAAAGTCTCTGATTCCCAGAAAATACTCAGAAATACTAGACTATGCATTCCAAATTAAGAGGGTTTTGCCTATCTCTACAGGACAGGAGTCTGCAGGGGATTGCTGATACTTTACTGTACCTGCAAAATGTTGAATGCAAGCCTAGTGCTGCTGTTGCAGTCATTTCTGTCAATGAGCCTTCAAGCTTCTTGTGTTGTATCCACGGCACATAACATCACAGTGTGCTCATTTTTGCCCATGTTGCTTGATTATCTGCATATAGTAATTACTATTAAAACTTCACACCTATCATCTTTAAGGATTTTAGCACTGCTCTGCATCTTTTGCAAATAAATGTGTGTGAGAGGTTAATTAGTTGCTACTAATAACAACCCTGGTTATTAGCACTGTGTAGCCCTGAGGAGGGGAAACCCATCTCTAGAAGAGAGATCTGGACTCTGAATGCCAGATTTATTAGTTTACAACTTGTAAAATGAAAAGAAAAGAGAAACATGAACTAGGTCCCCCCTTCCCTTTTTATTCGATGACAATGGAGACAAACACCTGGAGGCCTGTGATAATTGCTACACGAACAGGAGACATATTTGAGAAGTTCAAAATAAATCTGACCGTGTTCTGAATGTGTGTGAGAGAGAAATGGTGAAGAAAGGTGTTAAAGACGCCTCTTAAAGACAGAGGAAGTTCTTTCCACTGAAGTGTTGAATTGGTCTTACACTCAGTACTTTGATTTTGTTTGCACTGTGCTCACAGGTGATCCAGGAATTCATGTGACAATGTGTCATGAATACTTGTTGGTAACTCCAAAACTATGGCTTCTTTCATTCAGATGAATGCCCATTGCATCTTATCCTTGATGCAAGGATATTGTTATCTCCTAAACCATAGAATTTCTTTTCTCATGGACACAAAGCATAGCATTATAGCTGCCATTAACAGAGGGTTGAAGAGGAATCTGGAATCCATGGGTTGCATTCAGCACAGTTCAAAGGCGAACGTTCCATCTCTGCAATAATTTATTCTTGCGCAACGGAAAGTTCTCCTTCTCTCTTCCACTTGTGAACTCTAAATCTGTACTGGGTTTTTCCACAGGGTGTATGGAGGTGGGAAGATTTCTGCTGTGCAAGCTTGCACAGTTACTTAGTTGAATACACCCATGTGTTTAGGCAGGTTATGAAAATTTGCACTAAAGTATGAGACTGCTAGGTTGGCAGGAGCAGGGACCGAGCAACGGGATCTCACCCCGTCGTGGGGATTCGAACCGCCGACCTTCTGATCAGCAAGTCCTAGGCTCTGTGGTTTAACCCACAGCACCACCCGCGTCCCAACCTAGCAGTTCGAAAGCACGTCACAGTGCAAGTAGATAAATAGGTACTGCTCCAGTGGGAAGGTAAACGGCATTTCCGTGCGCTGCTCTGGTTCACCAGAAACGGCTTAGTCATGCTGGCCACATGACCCGGAAGCTGTATGCTGGCTACCTTGGCCAATAAAGTGAGAATAGCACCGCAACGAGTCGGTCACGACTGGACCTAATGGTCAGGGGTCCCTTTACCTTTACCTTTATGAGATTGCTATTAAAGTGGCATGACTTAGGAAACAAGTACTGTTAAAATGCTTGTTCAGGGGCACGTGTCTGTAAACACACCTCCATGCTAGTAGTCTGTGTTTGAGGAATAAACTTTTCCACAACCCAATGCTTGAGGGAATTTAGTTCAAATGGTGTGTGATAGGAAAATTATTCCCAATGAAGCCTGGGTGCTGTTCTGCTGAAGGACTGGCAAGCTTATGTCTTAGTCCTAGTAACTTAACTTTAATGCATCCAGGTGTGATAATGCTCATATTATTTACTTGTTTATTTATTACCTGGCCTTTACCGTAAGGTCCTGTAATGAGCACTCACACTTTACATTGTGGGTGCCCTTTGCAGGATTGTGTGCAGTGCTACAGTTCCCAGGGAACTTAATGGCAAACAAGGACTGGCCTGCCTCTCAGTGTTATTATTTGGAGGTTCATGCCCAGCCTCAGAAGTTAAGTTTCATTGCGGGGAGGTGGGGCTAGTCCCAATTATATATAGGGGATGGAGCTGACAGTAGCCAGGCAGTCAGCTCAGGAGATTCACCCATCCTCCCTCCTCCCCTCCGTTCGTTTAATATTTTCTTTTTGCAGGTTAACTTTTTCTTCCTGTTTAGCAGGCACTGCTACGGTCTTTGACTGGTTGCTGTTGAAGGACTAGGAAGAAATTTTCCTGCATTGGCAGGTTTTGTCTTCCCCGTAGCAATTCGTCACAACCTTGGCAGTTTATGGCCTTGGGTGGAATCTTTTAGTCTTTTCTTCCCTATAATGGGTGTGTGTGTGAAGTAGTGACTCACCCCCCCCCCTGCTGTGTTGATTCCAGGGTCCCCTCTTAAAAGGGGTTATATAATGGGTATCACTGGCCATACACTGAAAGGTTGTCAGTGAACTACCCTGCGTGCGGGGATATGGGCTGGGCTGCCTGCTACACATATGTCTCACAGTGCACCCCCATATCCCATTTACCCTGATGAGCCCCAGTGTCCCCCAGCTGGGAGGCTGAGAGGGATACACGCCCAAGGCCTAAGCCAAGGTCTTCCTACATTCGAAGTTTAATAAAGTTGTGGCCTAATTTTAATTCCATAACACGTTGTCAGAGTCTTTATTCCTTTCTCGTGATCCCTGGGGGCTGGGGCTGTCGTGGCCTGGTCACACAAAGTCCCTTACAAGGTAATTGGGGAGCAATGGAGACATGCCAGAAGTTATCCTGGCATTTCTATCCAGTGATGGGTGTGGTATATCCCATATGATGAAATTGTGTCCCAATTCCATTTTATGCCAAATCGTTTATATGCTTCAAGGCCTTGCATTTTTCCAGAACACTACAAACCTACCCTTATTCAACGTGCTTATTTAACTAATTCCCTTTGTAGGCTCTTTTGGAGCTGTAACGATCTGTCCACATTTTTTGCTGGAATCTTATAAAATCAAAATGTTATGACTCTTGTGAAGTTGCCTGGCACACAAAGATCATTTAATGCTTTTGGTTTCCAAATGCCATCCAGTTTTTACTTTTATTTTATTTCAAGCAGCGACAACTATCCCCGCACAGCCAATGTGGAAAGAGTGCATCAGCTTGCTAAAAGTTATTGTGGGCAAGAGCCTCCTAAAGAACAAGCTTATGATACATTTTAGTGCAATATATTCTATATGATATCTCACTTTCAAAGTCACAGCGAAACACAACGTTTCCAAATGGGATTTTGCTCCAAGATTGGGCAATGGCCAATTGGTTACGATATATGCGTCTACTTCCAGCTACCAAAACCTTTGTGTACGTTCTAATTAACTTTTCACATTCTCTCGTTAAATGAATCTCAGTAACAGCTTCCAATGCAGAGTTTAATTACCATGCAAATGGAATTGTCATCATGGTTAGTCACTTGTGCGATCTGCGGCATAATTCTCTCCCAAAATGAATACTGTCATTCTTGTATGAAGAGGGTAAGGGAACTTGGAAATGTAATTATTACTTAAAAAAGAAAGAAAGAAAAGATCTAGCTGATGGCATGGTGTTTTAAAGTATTTGTTTCAGCCAAAAATATGCTACCTTGTTACAACCATCCCACATTTTCGATTAATCATGAGGGTTTTAAAATAAGTTAATGAGGAAAAGTTAAGTAAAAGTAAAATAAAGTAAATAAAGTAAAGTAAAAAATAAAATATGCTGCAGGCGTACTAATTTAAACTATCAGTATAGCAGATATTAGGTCAGAGAGATAAGACAGCAGAACTATGCCAAACAAAATATTTGTTAAATGGAGAGAAACAGGAAGACAAATACTCTCCCCCCACCACCACAGCCTCCTCCATGACCAAACACACATATGGACTCTGTAAATACAGGAAAATATATTAAAACCACTCTAGAACTATGGCTTCTTGCTCCGAGGGTTTCATTTCTTTCTTTCAATCTGAAGGTCCAATTTTTATTTCATCTTTAATGTATTTTTGGATTCCGGGCCTTACTTCTGTACTGCCTTTCCAGTTGGTGTTTCTCTACAACTTCCATCCCTTTATCCAATCCTTTATTGCTCCCAGTTCCATTTAGTTTTATCTCACTCTTTTCTTGGTCCCCTTCTTCTTTCTTGCTAAGACAGTGCCAGATTACAAGGCTACTATCTCTCCAGAAACTCTGGAGATGAAAGAGTTGGATGAGAATCAGAGAAATGGGAGTTGGTATTAATGAGGCTTTTTAACCAATATTATTGAGGCTATTTAAACAATCATTTAATTACTAAGGATTAGTAAACTGGGGGGGGCGGCAGATCAGAAGGAACCTGAGAGGAGGGAACCTAGTTAAGAGATGGCGCATTAGGTGTAAGGCAGGGGTGCTCAAACTTTTTTCAAAGAGGGCCAGATTTGATGAAGTGAACATGTGTGAGGGCCGGCCGACCACAGTTGCTGACCTTTTTGGGGGATTTAAGTTGTTGAGCTTTTTGTAGAGTTTTACCCAAGGAAATAAACTGCTGGATTAAAGCGACCGGTGGGCCAGATTAGGCCCCCAAAATGGACTTTAGACATGACTGGTGTAAGGGAAGCACACAAGACTGTGGTGTTGCAATTAGTGGCTGCAGTGGTAAGTGCATACCTGTATTCTTCTAGGAAAAATGAGAAACAAGGATCTCATTCAATTCTATGGAATGTCTTCAACTAAGTTGCCCTCAGAGTAGACTTACTAGAATTAATGGCCCTTAATTAGTCTTGTGTTGTTCATTTCAATGGGTCTACATTGAGCAGGACTAACATTGGATATCACTCTAAATGAATGTTCTCTCATAACCCTATAAAATTGTCTTAACATGTTTATTTTTGTCATACAGGATCTGTAAAAATGTGTTTGTGAACCTTTGAACATATTGGATTATTTTAAAACTAAAACTAAACTTTGACAGCAGCTTTGTATATTTTCTTTTTGCTTGGTGTGTGTGAGAGAGAGAGGGGTGGGTGGGTGCTAGGAATTGAACTAATGTCATTTTTGGTCCAAGCTGTATCAAAACACTTTCAGAGGAACTGGAGAATCCATACGTTCTAGTGAAAAGTAAGAAACCATACATATCACTCACAGCGTTTTCTTATGTGCACACTGGCATTAGATGTACAGAAGTGCATTGTTCACAGATTGTTCAGAGAGCTCCAGCCATGCAGACAACACACAAAATAGTAAACTCGACAGAAAGCATCTGCGGGTCTTCAATGAATTTGCTCCAGTTTGCCTAACTTGACAAATTTTCAAGAAAATCAATGTCTTGTCTTTCTGAGAGAAGTCACCCGAAGACCAGTGCTGATTGATCCTATGCAAGAATGTAGACTCTATGCTGCAATTGTGTCACTGCTATTTATTTCAACCGTAACCTTGATCATGTGTTCCTCCTATGAAGGGACAACCACAATACGGGCCTGTGAAGTTGTTGGTTGTTGTTTTTACAATGCCCGAGGTTCATGTCTCCTTCTGACCCTTCATGTGTTGAGGAATAGCTTCTGTAGTGGAAACTGTAACTTCTATTCTTGTAGGTTCCCCATGTGATTTAGGATCTGAGGCCCATCTATATCCATGTTGCTATTTCATGCAAATAATACATGAAGAGGACTAGTGACTCTTTGTTTTGCTCCAGAAAAGGGTATCAAATTGGTCAGAGACTGACTGTGGTGGTGACCAGGCAAAAACATTCCTCTTTTCCCAGGCCTTTGGCGAATTAAACAATTTATGGCCCTTTAAAGTGTTTGTGGGGTGTTGTTTTGTTTGTGTTAGTTATTATGGTATGTATTTTTGTGTTTTTATATTGTAAACTGCCCTGTGGTTTTTTTGATTAAGGCAGTGCTCTTTTTCTAGAAAAATAGGTGCCAGCACTCACCATGAAGTTGTTACAGTAAGTGCCACACCTTTTAAAAACAACAAAAGAGGTGCCGGTACTGTGTACCCTTGAGTACCCCCTGAGCTTGTTTGGAGGTTCTAGCAGGGGAGCACAGCTATCGTATACCCTTGACTGAAGAACGGTACACTCCTTCTATCTGGGATGGTTGTCCTTTTCCACTGAGCACACAGCTTTGGGAGGGACACACATGGAGCGGTGAGGGAGGAAGGGGACACCCGCCTAGCCAGCCAGATCAGCTGAATCAACCCTGGCGATCAATGGGGTGACAGATGTCGCAGCCAGATCAACCATCACATCCAAACTATATGCTGATCTCCATCAACAATTTCTAGATCAACTCTGTATCCCCAAAAGGAAACCAAAGTCGGAGGTCATACATTTTCTATTACGGGGGAATGATCAGGAGCCAACCAAGTTAGTGGCTAAATATCTCTATTTGGTTTTTTGTCATCGAAATACACTGCAGATGTCTGATCTCCCTGGAGACCAAGAGATGTGACGATAGACTGCTCTGCCTCCTTTCTTTTAGCAAATGTTTTGTGCCACTGGGGAAGTGGTAATTCTGTATTGATTTGTTTTGGATGTTTGTATGTGATGCCAATATAAGGTTTGATGATGATGATGATTACCCCCTGAAAAAAAGCACTGGATGAAAGGCAGTATAGAAATTTAATAAATAATAATAATAACTCCTTCTGAGTGAGCCAAGGAAGTAGCCCGCTTACAGGAGCAGGTATTGAGGAAGGGGGAGAAGGAAATTTACACAGTAACCCCAGGGAGGGTTCAATGATGAGAAGAGTCTCAATCTACCTATACCAAGAGTGAGGGGGCTCCCCAAGACCTTTCTGAAAGAAATATGCCATTTGGAGGCTCAGAGAGCACTCAAGAACAATGAGGATGTTATGGTAACATTTTTTCTGTACCTGGATTCATTTTGGAAAGTGAAGTGAGCTCTAAAAGTCCCAAAAGTCTTCATCTCTATCCTGCTATGCAAAATTCAGTCTATTGAATTTTGCACCTCTCAACACACACATAGGAGAAACACACACATACTCGTAGGGGAAAAAACACTTTGCACATGGTAATACTGGATGACAATTGCATACTGAAGCATGTGCTTGTGTTCCTAGCCTTTTTGTTTGAGACTGTAAAAGGATGAGAGCATTTACAGTGAACTGTCTAGCTCTCTTTTGCCTTGGCTCTGCTAGTTTGACCAGCCTATTGGGACTGCAAACCACTGCTGTTAAAACAGCTGCCAGGCCTTCAACCAGTTTTACTAACAACAATAAAAAAGTATCTTCTTAAGATGTCAAATAACTGATGTGTTATGTAAGAAGTTGTAGCGAATCCGCCCGATTAATACCACCAATTAATAATGCAGTGGATCCACTCCCACTAACTGCCCCCAATTAAACACAGTTCACCCCACTTCATCGTACGCCAATTACACAAATTTCTACAATCTACCACAGATTATCTAGTGGGGAACTTGTGAGAGGGAAAACTTAATAATTAGAGTCTCAGGCAGAAAATCATCAAACAAGAAAAGTTTTATTAAACAAACAAACAAAAGGTTTATGAGACAAAAAAAGGTAAAAGGTAAAGGACCCCTGACAGTTAAGTCCAGTTGCGAACGACTCTGGGGTTGTGGCACTCATCTCGCTTTACTGGCTGAGGGAGCCGATGTTTGTCTGCAGACAGTTTTTCTGGGTCATGTGGCCAGCATGACGAAGCCACTTCTGGCAAACCAGAGCAGCACACGGAAACACCATTTACCTTCCTGCCAGAGCGGTATCTATTTATCTACTTGCACTTTGACGTGCTTTCAAACTGCTAGGTTGGCGGGGATTCAAACAGCCAACCTTCTGATCGGCAAGCTCTAGGCTCAGTGGTTTAGACCACAGCGCCACCCGTGTGACAAAGTGGGTCAGGAAATGCATTCTCTCAGGTAGAAGTTAACTTACTTACTTTAACTAACTATAAAATGTCTCAGGCTTAAACAAAATATTATAGGCACAACTCTCCCTAAACTTCAGGCCATGAAGAGATCGTGCATAAGAGAATGGAATTAGTAGGGAAAGCTGACATAATTAAGGCACCAAAAGTGTACTGTTTGTTATTCGCTTCTACACAAATGACACGTCAAGAAGAACACAGAGGAATGTATGAGTGGAATTAGTGCATTGTTCACATTAAGAAGTGGTTTAGCTTTTCAGCCACACACGCCAAAGCAAGTGTGAGTGGAATTAATGTATGTTGGGTTAAGTATATCAGGTCACTAAAATAAAACCCCAAGTCCAAGAAAACAATTAGATGCTATTATGGCAAAGAGAACAGGAAATGGAATCCATACACGAGAATGATCTACAATGGGCCAGGTGGCCTTTAACCCTGTTCTCCAAAAAATGCCTTGCCTTCCTCTATGATTATTGTAAATGAAACATTAAAGTGGTGTCTGCTTTATAGTTCATAGTATTTAAATGCAGCTTGGAGCTCTAATTCTAGAGGCAGATTTTTTTTGGGATTTGAAGTCTCTTGAAATAGATGAAGAAAGGTCAGACCACATTAGAGCTGTTCTGTGTTGTAGAACCACAGTGCCACAGATCTACTGTAATTGTTCTGTTCAGGTGTTGGGGGGAGGCGGGATATAAACTGCACCTCATAATTTTAGGGCCATCAGCCTTCCTGTCAAGACCTTTAGAAAAAGCTGTACAATGTGATTATGTTCCTAGATCATAGGACATGACATAAAATCATTGAGATTGGTTTCTGAGGGCCAACATACTAGACAAGTGGACAGTCCCTTGGTAATGGATGTCTTTCACTCCTACAGAACTGGAGAAAATCGCTCTTGCCCAAAGGAGCTGGCAAGCAAAATTTTGAGGAAGTGGGCCAGAATTGCTGCTTGATTTCCCAGTGAGAACCATTCCCTTGCTAGGTCCAGCATACTTCTCATACGCGAAAGGCAGTCATTCATATATTTGTTCAAAAACATTCTGAAATTGCTCAATATTGTAAATCTCTAAGCAGTGTGCCAGAAGTAAAATTTCTACAGATGATCAGACACTTCCTTCAGCTCACCTGGTCTCAAGTTATTCAGGGCTTTATATGTTAGCCATAAGACCTCGTGCATGACCCAGTTTCTGCATCTTTTGTGATTTTAACCTAAACATGTAACATGTCCCCTTGCACCAGCAGGGGAGGCTGGAAGGAGATAGATGGGAACTGTTTATATTTGTAAAATTGTTCAAAAAAATTGCATTCCCAAACAATTTTACAAATGTAGAATATGAATATCACCAGACCAACCAACAAGATCACAGGATGCAGCAGTAAGGAATATCTCATACATATGGGAAACAAGGGGCAGATATTATGTGTTTTCTTGCAGATCAAAGCTCAGAGTTCAATTTTCTTTGGAATATGTTGTGGTTTTTCCTTTTCTTATAAGCAAAAGATCTGAACCTAAACAAACTTTACAGAAAGATTCAGATCTTCCTCTTTTACCCCCACAAACAAACTTGAAAAGCAGAATATGGGATTTCTCCATTTTTTCAGTTGAACAAGTATGCTAAAAATTAGAGCTGAGTGAATAATTAGCCACTGTCAAATTGTGAAATGTCTGCAGGCATAGTATGATTATTTTTTCAAACTGATTGATTACTAGAATTTACAGGTCTCTTCCCCCCAACCGTACCACAAACAATGTGTTAAGAAGTGTTAGATTTTTGGTATTCACAAGCTGTGGCTCTGAAAAATTTATTTTTAAAGGTCACCCAGAATGTTTTTAATCCCTGACTAGTTGAGTCCAACTCTCATAATAGGGGGAAAGGCTTTTAGACCATTGCTGATTGAGAACAGAATATCCCATGAAATAGCAGAAGTGTAAGATAAAGCAGCATGTTAGACATATCACAGAAAGAAATTAAACTTTTCCTTCTTCTGCTGAGCCCTGTTTCTATCTATCAAAGAGCCTAATCAAGAGTTTCTATCAAAGAGCCTGATGTGAGATTTATTGGCAGAGTAGAGATTTTATTCTCTTTCATCATGGTCACATAAAGTACTTACAGAAATGTGAAGTTAAAGTACCAGTTACTTATCCCTGTCTAGTATAGTTTCCTGCAGGCAACAATGTGATGGTGTTGCTTCTGCTGGGACGGAAGCAAGGCT
The DNA here is from genome assembly GCF_964188305.1 of Podarcis bocagei. Lineage (NCBI taxonomy): Eukaryota > Metazoa > Chordata > Lepidosauria > Squamata > Lacertidae > Podarcis > Podarcis bocagei. The sequence goes on from NC_138129.1 coordinate 69,661,780, forward strand.
TACAATGGACATCTACTAGAATAATGTATGAATAATATTTTTAAAGATCTCTTTCACATCACAAATGCAAGTATACTGTATATAATAGGGGAGTGCATTGGGTCTGTGTGCATTCCTAATTACGAGGTGAATTGGGGTGATTTTAATGTTTACAAGTTGGATTGCGCTATTAACAAGGGATCCCAAAAGTGGGTCAGAAACCCCTTAAGCTTTCAAGTCTTTCTGTGGCCTCAGTTATACGAGCACACACATAGAGAACAAAACAAAACCACGCTGACTAGGAAAAAAAGCCCAGAGCTCAAGAAGGAAGAAGGGGGCCGGAAGAGATCTTTCATTTGACAGACAGGTCTAAGTTTGCACTGATGGGTTGAAAACTGTGCTTGTTTTTCGCACGAATGATGACTTTCTCAGTGCAAATCAATGGAGAGAGCTCCACTGTATCAACAAAACTCCATGGGGGGAGAATATGTACACCCCACCCCTGACCCTTAGGGTAACAAGTCAACACAAGAGATTTCTCTCTCTTAGGAAGAAGAGGATATATCTGAGGGTGGGCTGGGGGAGTGTGTGTGGTAACAGGATCCTTGCTGGGATGTATGAGACATTTTCCCCACCCCCGTCTTCCGTAGAGATCTATGCCCTTTCCTTCCAATCAGGTAGATGAGTGGGATGGGATGAAGGACCATTGAGGAAGAGGGATAACACCATGCCATGCACCAAATAACATCACTGGGCACACCAGGATCTTATTTGAGTTTGGAATAAGCTGAGATGTTTCTGAATTGGGGGGGGGGGATGGTTAGGGAATCCTGAGTGCAGTTCTGAACCTGACTGTGTGGGTTCTCTCCATCACTAATGAGAAAAGCAAAATATCAAGGCATGAGTCAGTAGGATTAAAGCCAATGTGATGTATCAGTGCTGGCATATTTATTCACCGTTACTGGTAAACCACTTGCTGCTATCTGCTAGCAAAATATTTCAAAGTGTTGCAGTGGGTCAGTTGTTGCACAGCACACAAATACAATATGCCCCCTTGTTCAGAGAGTTTAAGGACCAGAAAGGCTGTGTTTTGTGTGAAGGTCCAGTGGATAAGTTTGGATATAGCAACACAATCAGTTCTTTGTACAATACATTTTGTTTCCAATTTATATTAGAGTCTACAGTTCCCCTCAAGGTTATGTTTCTGTTGCAGGGATGGTCTACTTTTGGAGCACTCCAACTGCAGTGCATTTTACCTCAGGAAATGGCATGTCATTCATATTGTGTGTTCAGTGTTATTGTGTGATTGCTCTGTGCTACATGGGTAATTTTTCAGTATTATTTAGGACATAGTTATGAATGATGTACTTTACATCCCCGTGCCATTTTGTAAAATCAATCTTTCTTTCTTTTCATTTTATTCTTTAAGTGCTGGGTTCCAGTCCTGTGCTAGACAATGTTTGGACTAGAAAGCCCTTCCAAAAAGGTACAACAAGGAGGGTATGCTTCTGCAGCAACACGATTTTGTAAACAGTTTATCTGTCTATAAGTAGTGTAGAAAGATCTCCATGTTGCCAATAATCTGAGAAGCCATCAGATTTTAGACATCCATGATCTAGGAAAGGGATATGCACCACTGTCCAGCATCTTATTCACTCTGGTGTACATGTGCAAAGGCTCTCAGAACATGTGAAAGCATATAAATTTTGCTAAACACAATATTTAGCAAGATAATCATCACTTTGGGTTTTGTCCCTTGCCATACAAACCATCCGATTCATTGAGTGGCTGAACATCATTAGCTAGTATTTGTTTCCTGGGAAAGTGGATACAGGAACCTTCCACCTGAAAAGAAATCATTACTTTGCCCATGGAAAGAAGCACAATCCATTTAGAGAGTGCCAGACAAACAAATGCAGAAACGCCTATAAATAAATAAAAGAGCTGGATTAAAACCATTAACTTCCATGTGGGATCAGTGCTAATGAGTCTCTGTAGAGGTGGTGAGAGAACCATTTGCCATAAATAATAATAATAATAACCCTTTTCACATGTACAGCAGCACGGAAAGTGTGAGAATTATTCATAATGAATAATTTACCTGGGCAAATTGAGCTTCCTTTGCTGCCTAGGATAAATTGTCTGAAAGGAGATCAGTTTCCCCAGGACTTATTCATTAGACTTGTTTTTTAACCTTCTCAACAAAGAGAATGTTATCTATACAAGTGATCTTGCCAAAACCTGCATTTCGTGGCTCAGAATTATGTATGTTGTGGGGCTCGTAATGCTCCAACATTACAGCCCCATAATTCAACTCCACCTTGGATTTTAATATGAACTGGAGCTGAAGTAAATTCCTTTCTTCTTCCCACCCACCAGGCTCCATTCCCCATCCTTCTTATTCCATTGTCTGGCTGCAGTGTTCCAGGCATAAGGAGGCCTGGGAAATGCAGATTTCCCAAGGATTACCTCCATGCAAGGTAGTTTTGCGGAAAAGCACATGGGCCAGGTATACTTGAGTCTGACGTAATTTTTGGCAACAAGTCAGACAACACAAAGGAAAGAGGAGACCATATATGAATAAGTGGGAGAGACTGTGGGTGGTTGAGAGGGTGGGTGGGGGAGTCTTGGAGGGTCACAGATCAGTAGGGAAGGAGGAAGGAGGGGTGAAGGAGGGTCTTCGATATCCACTGGGGGTAGGTTGGAGGAGAAATCAGGGCACAATGGGAGTCAGATGACATTGGGGGAAGGACCGAATCCAGCTTGGACCCTAATCCCAGTTCAGGAAGGGGGGAGGGTATTTGTTTTCCTTTTTCAACACCAGATCCTTCTTTTCTTCCTCTCTATCCAAAATATCTGCTCATATTCTCTTCCTTGAATAGTTAAAATGGCCAAGCTAATATGGAAATCAAAAGTGAATAAGAAATAAGTTGCTTAAAAAAGAAAAACACAACCCAAATATATTCAACTGCTTCACTGCCTGAGGCCATCAAGGAGGAGTACACGGTAAAATACAAAATACAAATACAAATTCTAAACCCAAATAAAATCAATTCTGTGAACTCTCATAACAACAAAATGATTTCCACAAATTCTGAAAGCAATAGAACCATAGATATACAGTTACTATTTTGTAAGTGCCTTGAGATGTATACTTCAAGGAAAGCCTTTGTACACAAAAAGGACTGGAGGGAGGGTGCCTGTCTAAGTCCACTTGGCTGGCAGCGTAAGGCAAAAAGCCTCATTTGTCTTACAAACTAATCACACCTCTGGGGCAGGTGACACTTTCAGCAGTGCCCCATGTGAGGACCGCAGTTGCAGGGCAGGGGTATATGGTGTGAAGTGGTCCTTTGTAACCTGGTCCTTGCTTTTACATACACTTGCATATCACATGATGGCCTTCAATTGAACATGGGAATTGCTTGCATTGGGAAGTATTATTCTTGAGGTGATGCAAGATGTTTTGACAGTTCAGCCAGTAAGCAATGTTCATGGATCTGTAGTTATACACAGAACCCAATTTTTCAGATCTTTGAAACAAGGGACATTTCCTTCCATCTACAAATGTTGCAGCAACATTATATTTAGGCTCAGTAGCACCAATGAGAAACCACCAGTTCAAGACAACTGAGGTGAAAGATAATAGCCTCATCGCCACCCTTTCATGTGCAGAAGCTGACTGGACTGGTGGTTGGCCTTGGTACTACTGCCAAGAGGAGGGCTTCCAACAGGCAGCAGTTAGGGGGTGAGGAACAGGTCTTGAGATAAACACTGTTTTTTCTTCCAGTAGAAGGTATAATAGCTGGGATAGGCTCTCACAGTGCAGTTGTGACAGTGATGCTGTAACTGGGAGACCAGATCCATTCTGACGTTCCTCTCCATTGGCTGATCTTGTCAGGAGGAGGAGGCAGGCAGGTTGGGATGGGGGAGAAATTCAACTTGTTTTGCATTTAAAAGCAAACCCACTTAATCTGCCTTTAATCTGCAGAACAATATGAGACCCAAAACACAGCCATTCTTTAAAATTCGCACTATTCCGAATTTTGCAATTTAGTTCTTCAAGCAATGTGTACAAAAAATGCAAAGCGTGCATTAAAGTGCATATATCAGTGGGGCGGGGGGAAAGGAAAAATACATTTTAAAAAGTGTATATTAGGAGGAATTGGCACTATCATGCTGTTGAATTTTCATGAGGACTCTTTAAAAAAAATCACAAACTTGTTCTGAGAATGTGTAGAACTGGGTTTAAGTCTGGGAAAATGAGAAAATGAGATTGCTGCTACCAGCACCTACTGCCTGGGGCTGTTCCCTCACTCTGTCTAATATTAGGGTCAGCCCTAGTCACAAATGTTGCTATGGAATAGAGTTGAGACGTAAGCGCCATGCAATCTTATGCATGTTAGTCCCACTGTATTCAGTGGAGATGTATTTCTAGTGTGTTCATTGGAGTTTTACTCTCTCGCTCTAGTTAGGTGTGCTTTGCACAGCAGCCTAAAATGTCCTTTAGACCAGTCAACTTTATTGACTTTTTCAATATAATGTAGTCAACAAACTGAAACAAAATAACAAGTGTGGCTACATTCTTTCCTAGCATGCATTAATACATCTGCAAGGAACAGTGAACTAAATGGAAGATAACAAGATGCCATTTTCCTCCACTGCTACAGTATTTTATAGTTTATACATAGTTTATCAGATTTCAAGACTGCTTGATTCAAAGGCTTATTATACAGAACAATGCTTTATCGGTGTGTAAACAAATGCTTTCTTAAAAAAGAGTAAAAAAAAAACCCATGGTATTTGATATAATGGCTTATCAAAAGGAAACATGTGCTTGTGGATACTAGAATGATTTTTAATGTGTAAAGCCACACATATTAAACACTTTATTACACTGCTAAAGTGCGTCCTTCTGTCATGATATAGATATATGGTGTTCCTATCAATTCAGAAATGTTTTATGAAAAGAATGGCTTTTTGCAGCAATGTTTAAAATAAGTTAATATATTCATATATATTCATCAACATAATTCAAGTTTTATTAAGCTTTTTTTTTTTTAAAGGAGTTAATAGACTTGCCAAGGGGGTCAGGCAGTGTTATGACAGTGGAAGATTTGTCCCCTGAGAAGAAGCCTGAGAGGGGGAGATTACTCACTTTATCAATACTCACAAGTGTCCTCAACCCAAATGTAGATTCAAGCCATCTCTCTGGTACTATGGAGAACTATAGACAATTAAACAACTGTGTTGATAACTAAAGCACAGAAAACTAATGGGGAGTACAACCAAGCACAGGTAAGAATTTATTATAGGTCTTAATCTGTGACCATGAAAGTTGACTTCACCACCATTGCATTTGTTGCATGCTGGGAAGCAGAACATGTTTGAGAAGTGGATAATCTCTTATAAAAAGGTCCAGATCATGGTAGCTGACATTTGGTCTTTCAAATGTTGGGCTTCAGTTCCTAGTAGCCACATCCAGCATGGTCAACTGATTTTCCTTTACTTGCATTACAGTTGTATGGATAGATTGGGAAGAGAGAGAAAATAACTGCTTGATATTCTTATGTTAAATAGGAACGAAATATTATTTAAAAACAAAATAAAATCACAAGCCCAATTCTGCTGTACAAAAATATGGGGACAAGGGAATTTTCTAAAATGAAATCAAACCACTTGAAGATTCATCCAGTACTAACCCTTCATTTAAAAGGAAACGTAAGTAAGTATAATCTATTGCAGTACTCTGGAAAAGAGTTATAATTTGATATTGTTGTAACATGATTCACTGCCTGGATTTCTATGGTTGCATTCAGCAGCGTGTTTTTATTCTTACATGTCAGAGCTCACAATTTTATATCTGCAGATTTCTAATTAGGACCATGTGGTTGAGCTTTTTATTTTTACATGCAGAAAGGGCTGTGTGATTCCTGTAGGCTCTGCCGATTGTAAATGTGTCTATCTCCCATCTAACTTGTGGCCCAACTGTGTGCAATAAGAAGCTAATTCTGAGAATGATCTTTGGTTACATTAGATTGCTGTAAATTGCTGCTGTCCTCTAATGGCTTCTAAAATCTAAAACTGAGCCAGTTATTCGAAAAAGCACTAAAATGATGAGTACAGGGCGATGGAAACATCGTTATAATTAGTGCAAGACAGGCATATGGTGTTTCCTTCACATCTATAACTCTTTTGACACCACTGCAGGTCAGGCATTAACCCCATGACGCATCTTCACTTTCCTACAACAATATGAGAGCTGAGCTTCTCCTTGGTCAAAGGAAAGTGAAATGGAAAGAAGATAATAGCAAGCTGATGTGGTTAGCCCTAGAAACTGCATCTTCACAAAAAATATACAGGGTGTGCTATGAAGAAATAAATGGACTACTGTACATGTTACGTTAAAAGGGACACGGGTGGTGCTGTGGGTTAAACCACAGAGCCTAGGACTTGCCAATCAGAAGGTTGGCGGTTCGAATCCCCACAACGGGGTGAGTTTCCGTTGCTCTGTCCCAGCTCCTGCCCACCTAGCAGTTCGAAAGCATGTCAAAGTGCAAGTAGATAAATAGGTACCGCTCCAGCGGGAAGGTAAACGGCGTTTCCGTGCGCTGCTCTGGTTCGCCAGAAGCGGCTTAGTCATGCTGGCCACATGACCCGGAAGCTGTACGCCGGCTCCCTCAGCCAATAATGCGAGATGAGCGCCGCAACCCCAGAGTCAGCCATGACTGGACCTAATGGTCAGGGGTCCCTTTACCTTTACATGTTACATTCTGGCAGTTCCAGATGAGATAATGCCTCTTGAGTGTGACTTCAGATGGTGTCAATATAACTCATTAATCAGTATGCATTTTGTGCTGCCCTCCTTCATGGTCTGTCTACAGAAACATCAATCCTCTTATATTTCTCCTCCATGTGGAGAAACAGGCCTGGCTCATACACTTGCCTACAGGGGTCCCTCCGTTGGCACGGTGAGGATGCAAGCTCTTGTCACAACATAATGGTTGATAATGCACAGATAATTTGGACCATCCTCTTCAGAAAAGGATTCACATTTCCCCTACCATGCTTGCAGAAGGGACGCTTAAGTAACAGTATGATCTGTGACCACAATCTGTTCATAATGCAAGCGGCTTCTTCCTTCTTAGAAGTGACATGCAAATTCACCATTTGGCAGTTGTTTAGTTGCTGCAAATCCATATTCCAGTTTCTAATGCTGCAGAGACTTGTGGCACCATGCAAATCAAAGCTCTCCAGCAGCATGTCCAAATTTACCTGGACTATATATGTAATGCATGCAACTTAAAAATAATAATAATTGACATGTGCTTGATGTTCTTTGTTCTTACAACAAACCTGTGAAGGAGGACATTGTTGAATCTGTTTCATGGAGGCTTAGCAATAGTTACTTGCTGAAGTTCTGGCTAAATACTATTCAGAGACAGAAGCTGAGGTTATATATAAATCTGTGTCTGAAATATACCACTTTAGGTGGCAGTCCTGCACTTTAGACAAGTGAATATTCCTCCTTAATTTAGAAGAAGAAAAGAAATCCCTACATTCGAAAAATTTACATTTCAAGGAGAAGGCAAGGATAGAAACCTTTCTTAGTAGTTTCTAGTTTCCCATGTGTAAGAAGTTTTTCTTTTTTAATTAGAGGATCATTCAATATTATCTAGGTACAACCTAGATAGACCCAGTCTGTCCATCTGATTTGCTGTTGATGAGAAGTAAGCCTATGGTAGTGGAGATACTTGTGTACAGTACTATTATATGTTGATGGAGACCCTTCTCTGAAAACTCCCCACTCCTGAAGAAGTGGAAGGAAAAGTGTGTACACAGCACTGGAGATTAGAGAGAAGTGGACTGCTGGGAGGATGGAAGGGATGCTACTGCCTGCTTCCTGCTAGTACAAAGGAAGACACAGGTGAGATGAATGGATCACAGCTGCTGTGGAGCATTACCCAGATACTCAAAGAAACAGCATTAAAGGCAGGATGTTGTAACGTTGGGGAGAGGTCCATGGATGGATGGCTATTTGAAGGATTTACAGACCATGAACAGGCTACAGAGCAAGTGAAACAGAGAATCTAGGAGAAAAAGAGACAGATTACAAGGAGACATGGTATGGGGAAAGATAAAGAAATAGGCTTCACTTGGGAAGCTCAGTGGTGTGCCAAGAGAAAGAGAAAAGGAGAAGTGCCACAGATGCCACAATTAGCTTTAGTTTATCCTACTTGATTACTCCACTGAGTGCTGCACAGGTGAACTAAAGGTATGGCTGCAACAATATACAAACTTACATGGTAGTAAGTTCCATTGAGCTCAATTAGCTCTAAGTAGGTTTGCACTGGATAGCATTGGGAATCTTTCTCCAGAGTGATAATACATCTAGTGCAAAATAAAACATTTGTACATGATTTGGAGTCCTAACCTAGATGGAGTTAATACTCTCAATTAAATAGACCACAAGTCAAAATAGGTGCATTGGATTTCAGATTTCAGATTTTATTGTGGCCACAAGGATAGAGCATTTGGCTCAGGGATAGAGGATTTTGCCAGAACATAAGTCTACAAAGCCTGAAGTTGTCAAATCGGACAGCGCAGCCAGAAGGATTGTGTCAAAAATCAAGATAGCTGTGATGGTACACAACAGCTTGATTCATAGTTACGGCTAGCTCCATCCTTCATTTTTCGACATCTTTGTCAGAGCACTTTCAATAAAAGCACACATGATCAAATGTTCTTTTACCAGGTATCTCCTCCAGAACCAAGACAGGTGAAATAAGTTATTCAGACAAATGAAAAGCACTGGCTGCCTAAAGATATAGATAACCAGCTGGATCACCTGAGCATGTTTATTATGGGGCTCTCTTTCCAGATGCTCTCATTCCCTTTGGTACCCACTATGTTTGTGGATTCAGAAAATGAGTTCTTCCTCCCTCCAAGGGAAAACTATGGTAGTTATAAAGAGGTGGGAAGTGAGGCTCAGAAGTGATGCTCAGAAGCAGAGGTTTGTGCTACCAACAGCTGAAAGGAATCTCCTGTTGTGCACCTGGCCAGATGTGCCCTACTTCTTTTCAGCTCTCCCCTTGATACACTATCTGGGTAGCTTTTGAGAAGAAGCTTTGCGGAGTCGGGGGAAAGAGCTGGCGGCTTTGATTTCCTCTCTGCATGTTGCTGTTCTATTCCTTCAACTCATCTTTGCAACTGACACAACTCTGGCTTAAAGGATTTCCTCCCAATGCTTGTGTCATAGAAGGACCTCTGTTCTCACTGGTGGAACATCTATTTCACATGCAGAAGGTCCTGGATTTAATCCCAATCATCTCCAGGTAGACTGGGAGAGACCCTTGCATGAAACCCCAAAGAGCCACTGCCAGTCAGTGTAGACAATACTAAGTTAGGCAGACCAATGGACTATTTCAGTATAGAACAGCTTCTTGCATACCCGGGTGTCCCCCGCCTGACGGACCGTCTTAAACCATGGGCCACAACAAGTTCTATTGGGGGTCAAATCAGACCACAACTTTATTGACAACAGATTTAAGAGGTTTGGCATAGGCTTTGGTTAGACTACACCCCTTCTGGCCCTCTGCCAGAAGTACTTAATATGGGGTCAACTAGAAGAAAGGGAGTTCTTGACCTACATCAAAGAGTAGCTCGCTCTCTGGATTGCACCTGGGCAGTGCTGTGCCTCTAGCCCCCACCTGGGCATCTGGACAGAAGCATCTCCCCTGGATAACTTAATGGGATTTCCCATTTTCTGGAGGGGCAGGCAGAGGCTACAAACACCCCTTCATTCAAGACCACGCCTACTCTATGCCTAAATCTCCAAAGCTGTGACTATCGCTGTGAGGATGGCAAAAACCTGAAAGGACCTGAGTGAAACCAGCAGGCCCAGCTGGGTCTGCCCCCGCCCCAGGAGTGGTCTGTGCCCAAGCCCGCTAATGATTGGTCAATTGTTTGAGCAGGCTGGGTGGCAAGCTCAGTCCAAGGATGTCCTTTGCCACCAGGGAAGTGGCCCAGAAGGCAGGGCCTCTGCCACTAGACTCACAATGGGCTGGAGAACAGGTCCACAACAGCACCCACCTAAGAGGGTAAGTGTACTCAGGTGTAGCTGTATGAATGGATGCTCCTGGTATAGCACAGAGTTGGACTGTAGCACTGGAACAAAAACAAGGTGCCGTGAGCCTGGCATTTTATATTATGTACCACTCTGTAGATTTAAGATACTTCTAATAAGAGGGAAACTAGTGCTCTGTGTTTGTCTCCCATTTCTAGACCTGTAAATTACACCAAAGCAATCCCTTTCATCCCAATGAGAGAGTTCATTGTGTTTTGAAACATTCTTTCACCTTTTCTTCTAGATATTCACCTCTGGATGGATTGCAGGTTCAGACCTGTGCTCAGAAGGGACCAGCAATATTGTTTTAAGGTTATTGATTCTAAAGATGGCAAGGGAGAAATCCGGGGTCATTATGCTGCAAGCACCTGAAGTGAGAAAACCTGTGACAAGGAAACAGGCTTCTGCGAAGATATGAAAGGGCTTTGGAATTGATGGAGAGCCACGTCACACTAAAGCTGTGTGAACGCTGGAAGACACTGAAGCATTACAGTTCGGCGAGCTCAAATTGTAGGCCTGAAATCCAGCATTATCTTTAATGACTTGAAGAAGTGAAAATATTCAAGCCCAGGTGTCGAATCAAAATTCCTTGCAAGGGAGCTATGGACTAATTCCAGATGTTTAAGTTGCTTTGCCTTAATGCAATTCATAAAACACCACTGCCTTTTCTGCTTTTAGGAATAAAGTACTGGATAGGGGCTATGTGTATTTCACTTGACATCATATATATAAAGTATAAATTCTCAGTTGTATATAAATAAATATTGTTGTTTCTATTAGAAAATAATACTTTTGGGATCAGGAACTTTGAGTTAAATTGAGGTGCAGCTTTCTCTCTCTAGGTGACAGCCACCAATCTTACTGTATGTGTGACCATCCACTTGCTATTGAATGCCAGTTCCCATCAGCCCAGCCAAGATCAGGGATGGTGGGAACATATGGAGGGCACAGTTTAGCCACCCCTGCCTTATCATAACAGACTCAAGGTAACACAGAAATTGTTACTTCTATTCACTCCTCCAGCACTTCTTTGTACTGCACACTTAAAGGTCTCAGTGCTGAATCCTTGCATCACCAGGACAAAACAACAGGGGAGCCTCTGGGTACTTCAGGATGCAAATGATAAAAAGATTGGTATTCAACAGTGCTAAGTGGCCAAGATTTACACTGTCTTGGGGGCTTTGCCCTGCCAGACCTACAACTGTATTATGAGGTGGCTTGTCTGTGTTGGTTAAGGGCATGGATAGTATTGGAGGATGCACACATTCTAGATCTGGAAGGCCACAATATGACATTTGTATGGCATGCATGTCTTTGGTGTGAGAAAGCGAAAATATATAAGAGTCTTATAAACCATGTTGTTAGGAAAAAAATATAGCGTCTGGAAGAAACAAAAAAAAATTGTTGGAAAGAAAAACACCCCTATGGTTATCGCCAACTGAATCAATTACAGTTAAGATAATAAACATGGACAGACGGTGGGCGACTTATAGAGACTTGTTGGACTTTTCAGGGAGTGAACCTAGAATGAAACCAATGGAAGAAGGAGCCATGTCACTGATTGCTTAGAGTATCATCAAATATATATATTTAAAATAGATAAGAAAAATGGTCTTTTGGACCATAGCTCACAATCTGAAAAAGAGTTATTGCTGAATACGGAAAAATTATTATCTAAAATGTGTAAACTATTATTAGAGTGGAAAACAAAAGACAAGCTGGTTAAATCATCAATGACTCACTGGGCAATGGGTATAGGGTACAATATAGAATTAAATCTCAGGGAGAAACTTGGGAACAATGGTTTGAAATTTTCTGTATGCTATACACTGAAGGAGAACTATATGAAAATGATTAATAGATGTTATTTAACTCCAAGTAAATTGGCTAAAATGTACAATGTGGAATTGGACTTGTGTAGGAAATGTAAAGAAGTAGAAGGAACATTTTTCATATGTGGTGGGCATGTAAAAATTTAAAAGAATTTTGGGAAATGATATATGATGAGATGAAAAAATTATTTATGTATGCAACAACAGTGGCTCGGATCTTGCTAGCCCAGAAATGGAAAGTGAGGAATGTCCCCAGCAAGGTGGATTGGCAACTTAAGATGTTAAAATATGCAGAGTTAGATGGTCTAACAAGTAGAATAAGAGAACAAGAAGAACAGGTATTTTAGGTGGAGTGGAAAAAATTTGTCGAGCAAATTTAAAATAATTGTGCATGGTTGAAAATGCTGGCAGTACTAAAGTAATTTCAACAGTATAATAAATATTGAAGTGATGTACTTCAATAAGATAGGAAAATAGAATTAGGTGGATTTATCAAAATATGCAGGAATGGTGGGAAGATTAAATGAACCTTGGAAGGGGAGGGATGCCAATAAATGTATGGTATTATAAAAGGTGTTTAATTTGTAATGTAAAATTTGAAAATTTAACAACAACCACCACCAACGATTTACTCTGTCTCAGCATCTAAGCATTAGAAGACCTGACAAACCAAGAGGTAAGGTTCCTGCAAATATTCGAGTTGTGTGGCTATTGCTGCATTATATTTTAATTGGTCTGGAGGTAAGCAATGGAACATGGAGGCAGCCAATGGAACCTTAACACTTCCTGTGGAGCAATGTCTGAAACATTCCATTCTGCCCCTTCCTCTGTCCTGATTCTGCATAAGAATATTAGAATCTAATGGGTCAGGCCAAAGACCCATCTTGCCTAGCACTCTGTTCTCACAGTGGCAGACCAGATACCCAGGGGAAGCTTGCAAGCAGAACCTGAGCTAACAGCATTCTCGCTACCTGTGATTCCCAGCAGCTCGAAGTCAGAGGCCTGCTGCTTCAACAGCAGAGGCTAGTAGTCATTAAAAGCCTTAGCCTTCTTTTAGGCATGGGTTAAGACTACCTACCTCTTAATTGGGGAGGGTGGGGATACCAGAGTGGGTTGTATGAAATTTATGTCAGAATATGAAACCAGCTAATCATTTTGACTAGAAGAAGAAAAAGGTTTTAATCAGCCAATGAATCCATGTCAGAAACCATTTCTTCTGCGTGAGAGAGGACTATTTCATCTAATATCAGGCTTGATGAGAATCATTCCTCCATAGCTATCTAAGAAGTCATGCCACTGTACATCAAGAGACATTAATTTTGCATTGGCATGAAGTAATGTAATTTCATAACAAATCTAATTTATAGTGCGTTGCAGAAATTAATTATGTTAAAGATATTTAGAGCACATATTTGTCATGCTGTGACAAATTGACAGACTACATGTCATATTACATCAACACATCCCTGATGTGGCCCTTTTAAACAGCATATTTTGATATTACATTTTCCAGTATCAAGAGCATCGATGAAAAAAGATTTAAATATTGCCAAATATACAGAAAATCAAAAAAGAAGAAAGACTTTGCCAATGTTTAAAGAGTGGCAGATTCTTTATATATATATAAAGAAGCCAAGTGTGTGAAAATAATACGGGGAAAGCAGAGAGACAAATATACTATCCCTCTTATGGACCAATTTTTGCATTGCAAGTGCACAAGCTTTTAAGTCTCAAATAACAACTTTCAGCAGCTATAGAACTTGTGGGAAACCACTGACCCTCCAGATGTTGCTGAACTACAACTCCCATCAGCCCCAGCAAGCATGGCCAATGGCCAGGGAGAGGGAGAGGGAATAAATTTGATTCAGTTCACATTTAAAAGTGAATCTATCAAATTTGCACTTTCTGAATCAATGTGAGAACCAAAACACAGAAGCCCTCCAAAATTCACACTTTCCTGAATTTTGCAATACAGTTATCCAACCGAACAGCATTTACAAAAGTGTGTATATTATGGAAGTGTGTGCATAAACATGGATATATAAGTAAAACAACATGCAAAATGCATTATATTTGGGGAAAATAGTTGAAAAAATGTGTACATTAGTCAAAATTGCATTCAAAAATGTGTTTCATTGGAGAAATTTGGACTAAAATGCTGAAGATTATTTTTTTCCTTTCATTGCAAGTTGCCTCAGAAACACAGCAAATGGGACATCCATTTACTTTTCTACCTCCACACCCACAACCCTCCAGAGCTGATTTTGAGGTTCCACAAGGAGCTGGAAGGGGCAGAAGAGGGAGGGGAAGCTACACTGCACAAATGGAAGTCAGTTGCACCAGCAGAGCTCTACATTCGCTTGTCTTGGATACCCCTGCTTTTCTGAATAAAGTTTGTGTTTATGAGTTTCTCACTAAAAGCAACAACAACACTTCAGCAAACTGATAAATGACAAAGAAGAGAGTAAAAGCATATGTGCTGACTATTTGTGCTATTTGTGGATGAGATTTAGGGTGGAGGAGAGACACAGTCTCTGATTGCTTGTGGGAGAAAGCCTGGAGAGGAGGGGAGTCGGGGACCTTCAGTCTCAACAACTGTTTCATAGGAGCAAGACCTACCCAAGATGAGCTGCTGTTCCCTTATGTATTTCACTCTTGTGTTAACTCCAACTTGCACAGTGTGATTTACTGCTGGCTCGCTCCTGACACATAAAAATCTACATTTTTAATTCTATCAATGCTTTGTTTTATCTGTCAAGGAAAAGGACAGAATAAATATATAATATTAGTAATAATTATAGATAACATGACTGTGGTATTGCTTATCTCCTGTTTTTATGTTTGCACATGTATTCAGCCAAGTAGTATAGCATATTTCCTATCTGCTTGTCCAAAATAATGCTTACTATTTCCCAGTCACACTCTTCTGCCCACACTCAAATTTGGCTTTTTTTAATTTTAATTGACAATTGTGGTCTAAAACCTTAACAACCGGGAGTGTGACTATGTGCTTAAGTTCATGAAAGGGTTGGTAGCAGCAGCTCTTCCTCCATTCATCTCTCAACAGCTGTTTATGTTTTATTTTAAATCTCTACAAACACTTCCTTCTAATCCCTTGATCTGTACAATAATTACCCTTTGTTCCAAGATGTTAAAGGTCCCTTTGAACTACTCCAAAAGGCAGTTTTCATCAGTTCCCTTCAAGGCAGCGCCACTTTCATCATTGAAATAAAAAATGGACACCATAAAAAATGCACACTGAAATCAAAGGAAGAAAACAAAGGTGAATGAACAGTGCCTTGCAACAGGATTCAAGTCAGGATAGCCATAGAAAACTATCAGTCATTATTGCTGTAAATTGTTCTTGATTTGAATGGGGGGGGGGGAGAGACCCCACTGTACTAAAGTGAATATCTTCCTAGTGTTATCTTCTGTGTTTATTTGCTCCACTCTGGCTTTCTGAAAGTTGCTCATTGTTTAACGCAGCCAGGAACAAGCATATTAAACCCCCATCTTGTTGATAAGTAGGCGTTGTTACTTATGGATATCCTGTTGTGCTGGCCTCCTGTAGGCTTGAATTTTCCTGTTGTTCAACTACGCTGATTTCAGAGCAGCATTCGGGCTGGAATACAATGCCACTTCAACAACCTGTCAATACGGGATCCAAAAATAGTCTCGGTATTAGCGACTGCAAATCGCCCCCTATCTCTGTGTATGTTTACGTATGGCAAAACACAAAAGCAGCTGAAAATCACCCTTAAAAAATGTGTTTTTGAGCAGCACTCGAAAACCATAGCTTGCTGGATAACTGACAAAACAGAAATAAATAATACACGTTTCAAGCATAATGTGAATAGGCAATGAGGATTAAATTAGATGCATTCAAATCCGTGGCCAATCATCAGAAGTTTAACACATAATTCAGACTCCTGTATAAGCCAAACAACTAAATAAAAGTGGGAGGAGGTAAAGCAAGAGAATGCAGAAACCCCTCTATACATCAATAACATAATTTCATGGGCTGACCATTAAATTAAATTAAAGCATATTCAATTTAAACTGCACCCTTTCAGTATTAAATGGCAAATTTCTACTCATTTGTCCTATCAGAACAGCTGTGTTGCATGAATTTCATGCTGCTTTTATTTGGCATGTGCCCTCAACACAGCCCTTTGCCTTTAAACCAAAATTACCTGGTTAGCTGTGCAGTGAAACAAAGCTCCTCAAATTTTCCTCTATAAATGGGTATCTCTCTGATTGGCTGTTGCTGCTTACCAAAAAATTAAAAAATGATGCAGCACATCATAGGAAAAGGAGATGGCAGATGGACTTGAGTACTGGAGAGCTGGGGAGAGAGGTTATGCTTGTCTGTCCAAGATGCAGAATTAATAAAATGAATTTCCAACCTAATATATATCAAAGAAAAACCATGTCACCATAGCTTAGTGACAGACGGCATATGATTTGTATGTAGAAAGTTTCAGGTTCAATCTCTGGCATGTCCAATTAAAAAGACCAGGCAATGGAAAAGACCCGCCGACTGAGATTCTAGGAAGTAGCTTTCAGCCAGTACAGACAGTATGAGGCTAGATGGACAAATAATATTGGTTCGCATATTAATGTTATTTCAGTTCTACATACCCACCAGTAATTTAGCAGCTTCTGAATGTATGGTTAGATCATTTCAAAGCAGGAACCTGGAAATTTAGTTTCCAGCAATGTAGGGATTCATCAGCCCATGCTCCTGGCTTTATGAATAGCTCCTGTCTCACACTCTTCTAATCCTGACCATTTTTATTGTCCTTAATAAAACAAAGCCATACACTTTTACTTTAACCTGAAAATGGAAAAATAAATCTATGTATCTTTGTAATGTGAGACATCTAATCCTGGGGCTTAGCCATGTCCCTGCTTTGAGCAGTATAAGAATAGCAGGGCTCCAACATTTCTGAATATGTGTTTCTGAAATTAAATGTATTTTTTTTAGTGAGTGGTGTTTGTAGTAGTTTAGTTTCCCTTCTCTACAGTTCATTCTATGTCATTTTTATGTGGTTCTTCTGCTTCACTGCATAATGCCTTTTAGTCAGAGATCATACCATGCACAATGCCATTGTAATGCTGTGTAACCAAGCCGCTTTGACTACATGGCAACAGCACAAAGTCAGAGGGAGGAAAAGGAAGCTGGTGAAAAAAATCTGCCCCTGTTCACAGCACTGCCCCCAAATTGCTTGAAATATGACACCTTTGCCAGGACACCCATAAAGACGACTCAGGAGACCACTGTGATGGGAAATATTATATCTTATTCAAATTATAGCATCTTGAAGGTTCTGTAAACAACAAATCAACCAGATTAACCAAAATGAAACATAGTCCAGGCAAGTAATTTCCCCAAGGCAGGAAGAATCAGCTTCCTTCACATTCTTGGGCATATCAACAAGCTCATCCTGCGGCCATGCAGCACTGAAAGCCTTGGGTATGAAATTTGACAAGGACACCATATCTGCACCAGTTTGGTGTTCATTGAGATGGGCATGAAAGTCTAAAGGACACCTCCAGGCCCCAAAGCCAAGCCAGCGGTAAACAACCCAAGAATGCCCTAAACTCAATAATACCACAGATATTTCTCCACCAGATCTTAAAATTCTCTTGATTGTCCAGATAAAAAGCCAATTAAAACAATTTTTAAAAGCCACTCCAGCACAAACAACTGCTGACAGTATAAAATCGGGAAAGAAAAAAGTGAGTCCCAAGGCCGTTCAGGGGCTTCCCACAAAATTCCTCCTCAGACTGCTCAAACGGGAAACTACTAAAATCCCATACTACAGAGGGAGGAAGGGAAGGAGGGAGGCAGTAGCATGGACACCACCTAAGATAATGTTGTTTTTCTGAGGCAATCAAATGTACTGCAACAACACTGCTTTCTGCCGTGCTTTATTAACATGCCTCAGTACATTGGTAAGATTTTGTACACCTGTATAGAGATATTACTATTTGAGTTTGCTGTATAAAAAGCATTTATCATTATAACTGTAATAAAGAGGGAGAAAAGACACAAATGAACTAAAGGAAATGAAAATATCAGAAAACTAATTCCCTACCCAAAAAGAAAAAGAAAAGGAATTCATGAAGAGCATCATCTAGGGCAGAGCTAATCAGCAGGAGAACAAAGTGGAACTAAAGACACCTCTCATTCCTATTTTTGAGCTGCAAGATTAAGTCTGAATCCGTGAATAATATTATTTTATGGAAAGCACATAACTCATTGGTTAAATACAGAGGAAGCTACCTTATACTATTCAGATCATTTGTCCATCTACCTCAGAATTCTCTACATTGGATATCATACTGACCCCAGACGACTTATCCTCTCACAAGGACAGAGACTTCCAAGAGCCAGGGGAGCAGATAGAGCTCCCAAACTATAACACTTACCTGGAAGACCTTGATATCCAGGGAGAGACCTTGCCAGGCCTCTCTCCTGATAAAGCCCTGGAAGGGTTCTCAGAATGGGTCCATGCCTCACTGTTTGAGATAAATCACCTCCCAGACCTACAGGGTATTGACACCAAAAGCTCCAGTCTCAGACAACACATCAGAGAAGGAGCAGGTGTCTGCTAGATCAGTACTCAAGAGTAAAGGGTTCGTTGGGAGTAATTGCACTCCTCAGGAGTAAAAAGTTCATAGAAAGCAGGCTTAAGCACCTGCAACAGATTATGTGAGAGCAGGATATATAAACCTTCAGTTTAGGTCTGCTAGTTGTAGTAGCAGCACTTGGCCTTCAACTACTTGCAATCTAGCTTGCCTTCTGGCTGGTTGAGAAATGCGAAGTTTGTGAATCCCACTAAGGACTGACGGGATCCACAATTCCCCGACTAATGTGCCACACTGGCAGTGGCAGATCTTGGGGTCTCAAATTTCAGCTCTGCCCTGTGCAACACCCAAATTCAGTGCCCTGTCACCTCTCATACACCATTCTAAATCATAGTTGTGGCTTCCCAGGCGGCACCCCAAGACTCTGCACCCAGTGCAATGAACCAGTTGTGCTCCCCTTAATCCACTTCTGACCTTGAAAGTTAGCTATCCACTGGATTTCACCCATTCTGAATGTTCTGGTGCACATCTCAGCTCAACCAACATGTCAAAATGCAACACTCCCCCCCCCCCATTTTCATAGAAAATATTTTTGAAATGTACATTTTGGGAAGAAATACACTAAAAGAACTTTTTTTAAAGCGAAATAACTTCCTGAGATGATGGGATTAATTAACAGTGTCAGGGTGTGAAGTCTATATTACTGTTCTATTCTGCACAAAGTTTTGAAAAGCGCTCACAGTGAATATACTGTACAGTCACACAAAAATATTGTAGCACAGTCCACCCTAGGGAAGAACCGTTTTGAGTTGCTTTTTCACATGATGGATGTGAGTGATTTCGTGAGCAGGAGCCACTGTCCTTTTTGTATTACATTTCAGCAATCCTAGGAGAAGGAAGTTGCTAAAGGCATCAATTTTGATACATATATCCTTTAAAGCCTTTAAGTTGGCTACTGCGACTTTAATATACCCCACACCTGGTTAAGATTCTTGTTCTGTTCTGATCATGCTGCTGTAATTAGCCCCAAATATCAGGCTGAGAATATGATCAGAACAATACAATCAATCACCGGACCATGCACAATTTTGATAGCACGAAAAATGCACGCAGTTATATTTTCCAGCGAAAACTAATATTTCATGCAGAAGAAAGGGTTGATCTCCGAGCGCAGAGGAAAAGAGTTTGCAAGCTAAAAAAGCTGACAGTCAGCAGGGCCACGTGAAGGTGAATGCATAAATCAAATAACTATACCATCTGTTATACAAAAAAACCCTAAAAAAAAACTTAAGGGGAATTATGTGGCTGATATTTTCTTAAAATATCTTTCTTCACAGTGTGCAAGAATATATCTTGAGAGCTATCTGAGGAAAACCTAGGCATTGGGCTAATTAGCAAGTTTTGGGCTCTGAATTCGTCCGTGAGTCACAAGTAGAAGTTATTAACCATGCAATCCAATTGTCAACTTGAGAACACCTTAATAAACTCAACTTTCTGTCGGACACCAGAAAGCCAATTTGAAAATACTGCATAATGCAAATGTACTTATACACAAATGTATTTGCACACAAATCTAAAGAAATGAGGCTGGATCTGCATTATCATTTGTAATCAACAGGGATAGATAAATCTGCTCTGTGTCGTAGAATTATAGAATTGTATAGTTGGAAGGGACACCGAGAATCATCTAATCAAACATCCTGCAATGCAGTTATTTCAACTAAAGCATCCAAGACAGATGACCATTCAATCTCTGCTTAAAAGCCTCCCATGCAGGAGAGTCCACAACCTCCCAAGGGAGTCCGTTCGACTGTCAAACAGCTCTTACTATCAGAAAGTTCTTCTTAATGTTTAATCGGACTCTCCTTACTTGTAACTTGAATTCATGGGTTTGGGACCTACTCTCTGGAGGAAGAGAAAGCAAGCTTGTTCTACACTCCAAGTGACAGCCCTTTAGATATTTGAAGATCTCTCCTCTTCTCTTTTCCAAGCTGAACATACCCAGCTACTTCAACTGTTCCTCATATGGCTTGATTTCCAGGCAACAATAATAAATAATAACAACAACAGTACAGCATCCTTGCTGTGATACAGTGGGTGCCCACTATTTTTTCCAAATTGTTTTTATTAAAGATTTTCTGGGGTTAAGAAAGTACATACATCGCCTTTATTTTCAGATCGCCTTTTCTACAGATCAGTTACATTCGATGTGAGACTTTGATGTTGTATACAGTATAACAGGGACGTCCAAATCCCAAGAGACTGTGATCTACTCACAGGAAAAACAAAAAACAAAACTGCAGTGATCTACCCCCTTTTGGGGGGGGGGGTTAAGGCCAAAATTGTTGAGCTTTTTTTACGGAGGGAAAGGGGATTAGTCGCTCACCAAAAGACCTCTATGGAAACAGCAAAAACTCTGCCTTCCATTCCAGCAATCATGCGGAAATGGAGCGTGGGGAGAGAGAAAGGAGCCCACGATCAACAGTGATCGACCAGAACCTCCCAGGGATCGACCAGTTGATCTCGATCCACCTGTTGGACATCCCTGCAGTATAGGTAAGGAGGAGAAGAGAGGTGGGGATAGAGTACAGGGGAAGAGAAGGGGGATAGTAAACTTTCATTCTTTTACATAGTATATGTGCAAGGTTTTTTTGTCGGCGTCAGATGGGCAGGTCTCTTTCTATTCATTTATTAGTTTTCATTGGCATTGAGAGAGGTTGGGGGCCCCAGACCATGGTTGGTTGCCTTCAGCTGACTGCAGTGAGTTTTGTTTGCATGTGTGTGGCCGGGAGGGCTTTCTGGGTGAACTTACCCATATCGATTCATATTATGTCGGGAGGTTCTTATTGTTGTCTTGTTGTGCCCACTATTTTTTATGTTTGGGAAACAATTGTAGACATTTTTGTTTCAACAAGCCTTTCCAGCTGGGTGAATCTTTAATTTTATTATTTACCGTAAGTCTCTGCCTTGAGTGTTTATTTTAATGGTTTGGACACCTATTTTTAATTGTTTTTGTTGTACAGTTGTAAATTGCCTTCAGATTTGTGTGAAAGGCAATTCACATGCTGCGAAAACAAAAATCACACAAAGGGTTATTGCAGCTTTTAAAGGTATCTTTGCCTTGAATAAATTTCTTTTCTTTTTCTTTGCATCCTGTGCGGGTGGAGAATGAATGATGAGTAGCCTATCTACACACATTTGGAAGCAATCAAATGGGTTGAACTGAAAGGAGAAAAGGCTTCGTTAACATTGCTAGGAAGCTCTGTTGATAAGGGCAGTCCATGATAAGAGCAGTCCTTATCACTGCTCTGTTTCAACACATTTATATTATATGTTGGGATATTTATTCTACAAAACCAAATACAGTGTTACCTTGGTTCTCAAACTTAATCTATTCAGGAAGTCCGTTCCAAAACCAAAGCATTCCAAAACCAAGGCGTACTTTCCCATAGCGAGTAATGCAAAATGGATTAATATGTTCCAGACTTTTAAAAACAACCCCTAAAACAGCAATTTAACATGAATTTTACTATCTAACAAGACCATTGATCCATAAAATGAAAGCAATAAACAATGTACTGCAGTCACACAATCAATCAGTAGTTGAACTGGGCACCACACAGTCACAAAAACAAAACAAAAAAAAGCTGCAAAAACAAAAACGCAAAATAAATACAGTGGTGCCCCGCAAGACGAATGCCTCGCAAGACGGAAAACTCGCTAGATGAAAGAGTTTTCCGTTTTGGAGGTGCTTCGCAAAACGAATTTCCTATGGGCTTGCTTCGCAAGACGACAATGTCTTGCGAGTTCCTGCTGGTTTTTTTCCCTTTCCCCCCCTTTTTCTAAGCCGCTAAGCCGCTTATCAGCTGATCCGATCAGCAGATAAGCCGCTAAAAGCCGCTAATAGCGCTAATCCGCTAATCCTTCAATGGGCTTGCTTCGCAAGATGAAAAAACCGCTAGACGAAGAGAATCACAGAACGGATTCTTTTCGTCTTGCGAGGCACCACTGTAGCAAAAACAGACAGACCTCAGCGTAACACTCGAAATGGATGTCTGGCACTCAAATCGGAAGCGTAACACTCAAAACGGAGCACATTCAGCTTCCAAAAAACGTTCGCAAACCAGAAGACTTACTTCTGGGTTTGCAGGGTTTGGGTTCCAAGTTGTTTGAGTACTAAGGCGTTTGAGAACCAAGGTACCACTGTACCTAGCTTTGGGAATGCAGTGATCCAAATCATTGTAGTAGGGATGCTCTCCTCACCACCACCTGTAACCGTCTTGATAGCATTTCAGCATGTGTACTTGATGGTGGCAGAAAGAGAGAGATGGAGACTGTGAGATGGATAACATATTCTCAGACCTCCTGGCACTTTTGGGCACTTAGACGCTGGGGTGAAAAGCAAGCTCTGGTAGAAGGAAATAAGAAGAAACGGAATCATCTTTTAAGGTCAGAAAGTGTGAGCAAAAGAACAGCAGGTAGTTTTCTGAGTGATCAAAAACTGACAAAAGTTTGTTAGCTTTATTTTTTTTTAAAGAAAAAGTATTGTGATATGGCGGGTGGCGGAACTGGCCTGAAATTAAAATGATTGGATGTGTAATGGTGTATATGCAAAAAAGCCAGAACAGTGGCTCATAATGGATATTAAAAGTGGCTTTTTTAAAAAAGGTGCGTATTAAATGCTTTGTTTAAACAGGTGCTGGCATTTCTTGTGACATTTTTGTTCACAGCATAATGCTTTATTTTGAATGCAGAGCAGTTACCAGAGAAAGGTTTTATTTTTCCCTTCCCCTCCCCATAGGCTAGTTTGGGCATCTATTTTCCAAGATGAGATTTCTAGCGAGGCAGCCCAACAAGTCCTAAATTGGAGGAATCCCTCATATTAATGGATTGTTTAGGCAAACATTACTTAGTAAATACAAAGCTCCGGAAAGGCACCATATTAAACTGCAGCAGGGCCAGGCACATATATTCTTTGGAGGCTCTGCCCACAGAAACGGTAGGTGGGGATATGTTCAAATGATCACTTCACTGTGGTCTGACTGAAGGAACAGTGGGAAGTGCTCCCATCCTGCCCTTTCATGGCAGTGTTCAGACGCCCCCAGAGGTAGTTCTCAGCAGCAATTCTTTGTTTTCACAGCATTATTTCATGCTGTAAGATCCTGGACTATGCAAGCGTTCTTGGGCTGCCTGTGGCAGAAAACAGCATGAGCAGCTCAGAAATAAAAGAAATCATTTTTCATTGGAATATAGGTTTGGAAATGATGTATTTACCAGGAGGGTTTGTGGCAGTGGGGATGGGGGGCTACTATTTATTCAGTTCCCGTAGAAACTTATTTATTTATTTAAACTAGAAATGTCTCCTCAGGTACTGCAAGTGAAATCCTGTAAAATACTCAAGGATGCCTCTAAAATCTTGGGAACTTTGCTGGTTTTGAAATGATGACTGTTTTATGTGGATTGTTGATTACGTCAGTCTTCTATGGTACTTGAAGGGAACATGGAGGCTATTTAAAATTGTATGTTTATTCATTATTTCATTTACACCCCATCTTTCCTCCAATCAATGTGGCATATGTATGGTACTTCCCCTCCCAGGTTTAGCCTCACAACAAGCCTGAGATGTAGATTAGAATGAGATATACTTCTTGGCCCAAGGTCATCTAGTGAGCTTCATGGCTGACTAAGATTTTGAGCCCTGGTCTCCCAGGTCCTAGTCAAATCACTGTACTAGACCAGATCATGCCCTTAATCCCCTACCCCTCTGAAATATAACCAAAATAGCCATCACCCATGAACTGGAATGTGGGTGGCATTGTGGTCTAAACCACTGTGCCTAGGGCTTGCTGATTGGAAGGTCGGATGTTTGAATCCCCGCGACAGAGTGAGCTCCCATTGCTCAGTCCCAGCTCCTGCCAACCTAGCAGTTCAAAAGCACGCCAAAAAAGTGCAAGTAGATAAATAGGTGCCACTCCGGCAGGAAGGTAAATGGCATTTCCGTGTGCTGCTCTGGTTTCGCCAGAAGCGGCTTAGTCATGCTGCCCACATGACCTGGAAAAACTCTCTGTGGACAAACGTTGGCTCCCTCGGCCAGTAAAGCAAGATGAGCGCCGCAACCCCAGAATCATTCGTGACTGGACTTGTCATGGGTCCTTTACCTTTTTATGAACTGGAACAGACATTTTAGTTCAACCCAAATAGGATCGTGTTTGAAACTTACAACTAGATAGCATATTTCCTCTGAGATTAATGAAGGAACCCTTTTTTATTTGTGTGTATAAAAAAAAAGCCTTAGAAATGGCGTTCTGTATAAACTGAGGGATAATTGCAGTATTCCAGTTGAGTTAACATCTTTTTGTAATTGCAATTAGCTGATAGACACATGATATAATCATCAACATTATTAAGAATTTGCAACGTAGATTGCAATTGCGGAAAACCCAAACCTCCACTATTCAATATTCAGGTTGCTGTTTTACAAGGGAGTGACAGATGAGTCACTTTGCACTTATGAGTAGCAGCCTGCTTTCTCTAAGCAAAGTAGTAAAAGCATTATCTCCGTAGACTTAAAGTCTGGCTTTGTGTTAGAGGATGTTGCCAAGTGACATATTATGAGAGCAACTTCTCAGAAACATTTGACACTGAAATCAAGATAATTCATTACTGGCACCAAGTAACAAATAGCCATATATCTACAATGCCAATACCATAAAGCTCAAACTGGGGGGGAAAATATAATTAGCTTACGTACACTGCATGACACAGGTTAGCATTTTCTGTCTGTCTGCGTCTATTTTTTAAACCACAGCTTGAGTTGTTGAAATACAGAATTCATCCCAGTGCTAAAATGAACACATTCTTCTTGTTATTACCACCTCTTTCCAAGAGAGAGCAGCAGAGATTTGTTGTATAGCATTAGGAATTATCTTTTACACCAAGCGCCCTGCCACTTACATATTTTCAACTTTATAACCTTTCAACCTACTGACCATGAAAAATGCTCCAACATAACGTGACACGTATAAATGTTTAAAGTCCAAAGGGTAATTATCTATGTTCATAGTAAAAACTTGATTTCACAATAGAAACCATATGTTTCCCTCAAAACACTTTCAATAAGCTGAACAACGCCCAGATTAACCCTGAGTTAGTACACTGGTTAAAATAATAGCAGCATCTTCTTCTAATTCAGGAGTTCATTTATCATTTTGGATCAAGGGTCTCAAGGTGAACCTTCAATATTTGAAAGCTTAGCTTGGAAAATAAACCAAAAGCAAGGGCAAGAATTCTACAGATGTTTAAATCCAATCTTTATGTCATTCAGTGCTCTGGGTTGTACTGGGTTGTAATCTTTATGTCATTCAGTGCTCTGTGTTAGTACTTTGGGTATGTGTTATGCAGCTGAAAATGCTGCTACACTTTGCCACCATTTTTATTTTATTTTTAATTACTCAATATAAACATTTGCAAAGTTCTGTAAAGTTGGCAGGACCTCTCTGCACACAAATGTACTAGTCTGGTTTGTGATGCATGCAAGCAAGAGCCCATGTGGTCTGCCAGCAACTCTTAAAATCGGACTATAATATCCTTCTCCTTGGCAAAAGACATTGAGTGTGGCACAGACTTAATCCTGCCCAATTGCTAATGACTTGATGACTGGAGGCATACTTCAGACTCACCCTTCCCCCAAAGCAAGAAAATGAGCTTTTAAAGCCACAAAATAAATGTATTTATTTGCTCCATCATATTATCTCAGAAGACAAGAGGCTACTGTGAGGCAAGGTACTGTGTGTGTGTTTATCATTTATTATCCACACTTCACAGAAAAGTCCCAGAATAGGTAATAGAAAAATCACATGCAGTAAAAACAGCAGTGCATCAGTTCAGCAGAAGGGGTGGAGTCAGCAAAACACCATCATCTCACCCCACCCTTCCAAAAGCCCTTTGTAAATAAATACTTTTTGGTAAGCATTTTTTTTAAAAATAAGATTTTATTAAAGCTATTTCATAATACAATACAATAAAAACATTAATCCAAATAAAAACAAAAGCAGAGGGGGGAAGAGAGAAACATCAAAGGAAAACAAAAAGGGGGGGGGAAATAAAAAGGACTTCTGATTTTCAGTTTGTCCAACTGATCTACTTTCTATGTTGCTGTCTGTAACAGAAATGAAATTGTTCAAAATATTTGCTCTAGAATGATATCCAGTGGAGGAACATGGCAGATTGAAGATTTCTGTTTGCTGGTTGTCAACGGAGATAATTATACAGCTCTAGTGGAAGGTCAAGGAGTCCTACTAGCCCTTGTCTCTCCCCCCCCCATGCACCCTCCCCAAACCTGCTTAGGAAGGTCAAGAGAACACCTAGAACATTGCATAGGGGACGAGAGAGGATGTCATTCCTTCTGGCAAGCAGAACTGATTGTATTGATTGATCGCACTGATGGAACCATCCTCCTAGTGTGACATTCAATTCCACCCAGAGTCTTCTTAGGTTTGTTTTATACTTCAGCACAGCAGCTTGTAACATCCTGAATGCTAGCATTCAACCCCACCCCCCACCCCAAGGATCATTTGGATAAATTTGATTGAACTGTGACCTGAATGCAAACAGACTCGTTCATTTTGTAAAGGGAAAGGACGTGAGCTGGAATTAGTTCCTTTTTGGACATGTTGAACTTGGGCTAGTTGCTAATGAAATTCCAACCTCTGCACACATCACATGCTAAATGAATGTAATGCCAAGCAGCAAAGTTTTTTTTGGGGGGGGGGATTGCATTGGGCAACAAAGCACAGATTTTATTTTATTTTGCCTGCACATTGCCTAGCAGAAGTCAGTTTTTATTCAGCTCTTGGCTCTTCCAAAAACACCTTCAGTTGGTTTATACCAGAGGATGTAAAATGAAAGAGCAAGGTAAGGGAAACAAAACAAAAAAGCTTTTCACCTTAGTAACAAAACCAAGACATTTGGGCTATTGAAGGTATCTTAAATGGAATCTCATTTAAGCTTTCAAATAAGCACACTATTTAGATATATACATCCTCTTATCATCTGCTTCTCAGTAAGATAGAAAAAGATTATTTTGAACCTTGGAAACCACTGCAGCAGAAAATTGCAAACAGCAGACTAAATTGTATATTACAGGAATAATGAGAAGTCAAAGGAATGAGATGATTTTTTTTTTAAAAGGCAAACATGAAAATGACTTTTCAGAGAGTGCCAAGTCTGTGCACATTAGTGTGGTTGAAACCTCCCTTCTCTCTCAGCTTGTCATGTCATAGTTCTATGTCAAACAGCAGAAGAGAACACCTCCAGCAAAAAGGCAAACATGATACACAGGATGCTTCATTTTTTTAAAAAAAAAGTGAAAAAAATGTGTTCTTTGAATAAAAATTTGAATTGACATATTCCCTATGTACATTACAAAAGGAGTGGGAAGGCAGGACTGTCAAGTTAAGCAAGGAAATCTCCAGAAAGTTGGCCTTGTTTCAATGCCATTATTGCACACAGATATCACTGCCTCAATAATAATAACAAACTATGACAAAAGTAAATCCCTTTTATCATGTACCAGCTTTAATGCCTAACACTGAATTTGCTCCATTGTCCTTGGCTTTGGAACAGAAGAACAACTTTTCCCTACAAGGAATGGTTGCAAATAAATTAGGCTGGTGCCCTGATCCTAAACACATTTACTTCGAAGAAAGTCCAGTTGATTTTCAAAGGATTTACATATGCAGAAATGCATTTGAATGGACATGGTTGTCAACATGGTTTTCTGTGTTGTCGACTCCAATATCTGCTTGGCTTTCTTTTACATCAAGGATGCTTCAAAGATTTTAGAAATGCCTTTTAATATCATTATTTAAAGTGTGGGCCTTACAATTTTCATTACCAGTGGTACCTCAGGTTAAGTACTTAATTCATTCAGGAGGTCCGTTCTTAACCTGAAACTGTTCTTAACCTGAAGCACCACTTTACCTAATGGGTCCTCCTGCTGCCACTGCGCCGCTGGAGCATGATTTCTGTTCTTATCCTGAAGCAAAGTTCTTAACCTGAAGCACTATTTCTGGGTTAGCAGAAGCGTATGTAACCTGAGGTACCACTGTAAATTGAAGAGATCTGCACAACCAGTGGTAAGGTTATGGTTATGTTATCCTCTTGGGATGCAGGGTCTCTATAGAGAATACCAACAACTTTCTTATTGCATCACGAGAAATAGTTCCTATTGCAGTAGCAACGAGGATATAAATAAAGATGTAATAACTGGGGATTGCTCGGGTGTTGGCAGATCTGAGAAAAATATTGTGAGAAATCTGAAAGGAGGTGGTTTCTGGTAGAGCAAGCAGGGCGGCTTGCAATCTCCAAGAAAGGAATGCAGCCTTAGCAAAATAGTTACCTTTTAAAACACACAAAACCTGCTTACAGTAGTACATACATTTAGGCCCTTTCTGCACTTACTGTTTCTAATGAAACAGTGGCTGTTGTTTTGGGACTTTTTTGGCATGCTGTCACACAACCTTATTATTCAGCTAGTATTCCAGAATAACATGCTGAATAATAATAATAATAATAATAATAATAATAATAATAATAATATACAACCACTCTCTCTTCTGCTGCAGAATAAAAATAAAATCCAACTTTTCTGAAAATCTGGAATGGTTCCTCAGGATTTTCATTTGAGTGACATGTGTACAAGCATCACTCCATTTTCTGTGCAGAGGGTGTGTGGAATGGGAGGTATTTGACCAGTGCGAGCTGTCAATTTGTGAGCTCAGTTCAGAGGAGAGATATGGCAGATGGAGATGATGGTACTGAGTCAAAGTACTGCCCATGACAATGATCATTAACTGCAAACAAAATTTCATCAGAATATGGTTCATCATAGCTCAGGCAGACATGTAGCTCCTTTTCTAATCTCCTATACTCCCACAAGAATAGAATTCCAGAAAAATAGGCATTTAATGATGATGATGATGATGATGACATAAAAGGGCTATCCTCATGTGCATGCTCATAACTCCGACATCGGGTGGTTAGAGGAACTTGAGGGTATAATATAATATAATAATAATAATTTATTATTTATACGCCACCCATCTGGCTGGGTTTCCACAGACACTCTGGGAGGCTCCCAACAGAATATTAAAAACACAATAAAACATCAGACATTAAAAACTTCCCTAAACAGGGTTGCCTTAAGATAGTTGTTTATTTCTTTGATATCTGATGGGAGGGCATTCCACAGGGCGGGCGCTACTACTGAGAAGGCCCTCTGCCTGTTTCCTTGTAACCTCACTTCTCACAGGGAGGGAACTGCCAGAAGGCCCTCAGCGCTGGACCTCAGTGTCTGGGCAGAACGATGGGGTGGATATGCTCCTTCCGGTATACTGGGCTGAGGCCATTTAGGGCTTTAAAGGTCAGCACCAATACTTTGAATTGTGCTCAGAAACATACTGGGAGCCAATGTAGGTCTTTCAGGACTGGTGTTATGTGGTCTCGGTGGCCACTCCCAGTCACCAGTCTAGCTGCCGCATTCTGGATTAATTGTAATTTCTGGTCGCCTTCAAAGGTAGCCCCACGTAGAGCACATTGCAGAAGTCCAAGCGGGAGATAACCAGAGCATGTACCACTCTGGCGAGACAGTCTGTGGGCAGGTATAAGGAGTGCTAGCTAAACAAGGAGAATAAGTCTACTTGACTTGCTCACTATGCAGTTATGGAGTCTTTTGCAGTTACGGGCTCCATCCCTGCCCTAGGTTCAGGTCCAGGCAGCTATCACTTCCACAGCTATGCCTGCTTGGGGTCTCAGCAAAGATTCCCTGGAAGTGGAGACAGTGTTGTAATAGCATATAAAAATTCCATCAGGTTTGCTAGGTGTCCTGTTAAGCTGTTCACCAGCTGCAACTGTTTTAACAATTGGGGATAGGCAACTGGGACAGAATACAGATGCTGCTGATGCACTGCCAATCCTACAACCCAATGGCCGCCCTACCTGAGCTTACAGAGATGATCTTGGAGCTGGTGCTGAGGATTCATAGGAGGATTGTCCTGGAGTCTTCAGATGGGTATTGTCAGGAGTGGCTCTGAACTTCTCAGCCGCTATGACAACCAGGGGGTGTCCCAGTGTATAATCAGCCTGACTCATGTTGTAGTTGGACTTGGTGTTCCCACCATCACTGCCAGCTTTTAGGCTCCAAGTTACAAGAGTTTGCTTTGCTTGGGCATTTGGTTGTTTAACTATGCTGAGGTAGGATTTCTGACCTATTTTATGGTATTCATCATGTGGTGGTGGGGTAGAAAATTATCCTTTTTATAGGTTTTGATGGATACACGTAATGGGTTGGCTTTGGGTTAAACTTAGTTTGATACTGCCCTCGATTTTCATGCTTGTTGTGCTATGTATTTTATAAATTGTATGTTGTTTGAGACTTTTTATGTGTGAAAAAGTAACAGATAAATATGGTTTTTTTTAAAAAATATATATAATATTTTTTATTAACCGACCAATCAAATCAAATCAAATCACATCACATAATTCCCAATTACAAAGCCGAATTTTAAATTTTTTGTTGGGGGTACCCATATTTCAAGTTCTGAAGGGGATTCCAATCATTTTCTTGCTGCTGCGTTAATATCCACAAATCTGTCCAAATAATGTTCATATTTCTATCCAGTCCTATCTTGCTGTTCCCACATCTCATCTTATTCATATACTTTTCTTTTTTCTTTATGATCTCTTCTGATAATCTCCTTAAGCAGATAAACACCAGTTATATGTTACCATAAAGCACCAATGCTGCAGCAAGCAAAGGCTCCAGCAGCTCAGTCAGCTGCTTGTGGCTGGAAAGCCAAACAGGATGTTTGTGACTGTTGCCATGGAAACAAAGGGGCAGTCCAATCCGTACTGAGCACCGGATGTTAGCTCAGTGTGTGTGTCATATGACCTGTACTGGAAGTACATGGGTGGAGTTTCTTCTTGCTGTTGTCGAGTGCAGACGTGTTTCTCTGTACTGATATGAGAGACAGAAATAAAGGATGTAAATAGTTTTCTGTCTGCTTCTTTCCCCTCCTGGGGGACACCAAAGGGGAGAGAGGGTGAACGGTGTGTTCCTCTCACACATCTGAGATGAATCGCCGGGACCTCGCCTGCTTATCAGCAGAGTGGAGACGCGGGGAGGTCGACAGGAATATCTGCCGGTGCCTACGCTGTGGCACATTCCTCTGACCCAAGCAGAATTCCAACAGTGGCAGCAGAGGATGGTTGCTGTTTTCTTCGATCCATCGGACATCTGCATGAGAGGCTGGTGAATTGTCCTCCTCTGCTCCATGGAAGCCTGAAGTGAGAGGCTGATTCTCTGCAGCCAGAAGCTGACCAGAAGAAGCTGACAGCCAAGCCGATGCTCAAGGTATGAGACTTTTAAGGGCTTAGAAGTGTGAATGCAGAATGATTCATTCTCTGCTTCACGGACAGCGAGTGTGGGAAAGCAGCTCCAACTTAGAAGAGGCCTGCATACCAGGCATTTTTGTGGTTTCCTGTCCAAGGAAAGGAATGTGCTGTTGCTAGGCAACGTCCTTCAGAAGGCTGTGCCTCAGAGAGGAGAAATGGAAAGCTACTCGAGAGGGCTGGACAGTCAGACTATGCCTCAGAGAGGCGTAAACAAAGTTTTGTTATGACTAGGTCCTCACGAACTGCTGGAAGGGACTTTCCAGCGCAGCCAGTGTCAGAGTTGCCAGGTGTCAAGAGTGTAAACAAGCCAGCTATTGGATTTTAGAGGCTTGTCTTTTAGAGTCAATGCAAGGACTCAAAATGGATGCCAAGAAGGGGGGAGGCTTGCCTTCTCCACCCCTCCTGACCAATGACAATTATTCATCTTGGTCTGTAAAGATGAAGGCCCTGCTGCAGAATCAGAGACTGTTTGGGGTGATTGAGAATCCCATCCCAGCAGCACCAACACGTGCTTGGGAGTCACAGAATGTGAAGGCTAGGACTGCTATAATTCTGTGTGTCTCAGATGCGCAGCTTGTGCATATACAGCATTTGGAATTTGCGCAAGAGATTTGGAACGCGCTGCGTACAACGCACCAGAGAGATGCTGGTTCTTCAGCGTTGCTGTATTTTGAGAAGTTGACCAATCTGAGATTAGCGCCTGATGGAGATGTTCAAGCGCACCTGACAGAGATGAAGTTCCTGCGTCAACAGATGGTGGAACGCAATTTCCGTCTACAGGAGGAAGTGTTTTGCTTCATGATGATAAACAGCCTTAGCCGCACCTACAAGGTTGTTGCCAGTCAGCTTGGTTCCCTACCGGCGGCTCAGCTAACCGCGGAAAGGGTATGTGCTGTGGTCCTGAACGAACACGACAGACTTGCTGCACTGGAAGTGAAAGACAGAGGGAGGCAAGAACAGAGTTCAAATCTTCCCACTGCTGAATCTACTGGAGAGCATGCCATAGCATTGAGTGCCGTCCGATGCCATAATTGTGGACAGACTGGGCATCTACAGCGAAACTGTAAGAAGCCGCGACAGTCAAAAGGAGCCAAGAACAGCTCTACGAAGCCTGAGGCGTCAAGCAAAAGCCGTACCAAGTGCCAGGTGAAACCTGCAAAGGCGATGATGGCGAAAGGAACCACGCCAGATGTTGGGAACGCATTCATAATCGATACCAGCGCCACGAAGCATCTCTGCCCACACAGAGAACTGTTTTCGACGTTGAAGAAGCAAAGCTTCACTGTGAAACAAGCCAACGGTCAAGAACTGGAAGCGACCGGAATTGGGACTGTGTATCTTGAGAGTCTGAACTTGACTATAAGCGATGTTTACCTGGTTCCAGAACTGAAATTTAGTCTGCTGAGTGCTTCGCAGATTGCAAAGAAGGGACTAAAACTGTACTATGATGCTAAAAGATGCAAGATCTACAAAGATGGAGAACTGTTTCTAACTGCCAAAGAGAAAGATGGACTGTATTTGTTGACTTTTGATCAAAGTGATTACATGAAATGTAATACTTCTGATTCTAACGCAATTTCTCTTGCAGGTGTGACCAGTGTGGACACCAAGAAGGTGACCAAGAAGGTCCACAGAGCTTTTCAGCGGGTGTATGCTGATGTGATTGGTCCTCTAGAACCATCTAGGGGTGGTGCAAAATATTACCTTGTGTGTGTTGATTGTTACACTAATTATTCTTGGGTTTATATGATGAAGAAACCGCAGGAAACTTTAGAAAAGTTTCAGGAGTTTTGTGACAAGGTTAAAAGTATGCATGATGCTAACGTTGATTGTCTTTTCACAAATGACAAGCCAGTTTTTCTT
This sequence comes from Podarcis bocagei, assembly GCF_964188305.1. Taxonomy (NCBI): domain Eukaryota; kingdom Metazoa; phylum Chordata; class Lepidosauria; order Squamata; family Lacertidae; genus Podarcis; species Podarcis bocagei. The sequence goes on from NC_138129.1 coordinate 69,695,623, forward strand.
TTACAGGATTTCCAGAGGTTCCTGGATGGAAAAGGGATAAGACACAAACTTGCTAGTTCCGAAGAAGCATGGAAGAAATGTGTCTGTGTCAGGGTGAACAAAGAATTGCAAAAGGGGATGCATGCGCAATTGCTGAGTTCACATTTGCCACATGATTATTGGGCCGAATCGCTAGCGTCCTATCTTCATGTGTGGTTGAGAAAAGTCTCAACAGAGTTGGGTTGTTCTCCTTTTGAGAAGCTGTTTAATAGAAAACCTTCTGTTGCCTATTTCAAGGTTTTCGGGTCTCATGTGAGAACAGAAGCTCCAAGTGGGGTAAAGAATGCCAGAGGCATCTTTGTGGGTTATGAAAAAGGTCTCTACAGAGTAATTTTGTCTGAATCTGGTCAGGTGATTTTCACAAAATTTCTAGAGAGTGCTCCTGAACGGGAGAGAGTGATTGTTCACACTTTTTCCACAGATGATTCTGATGATGATGATGATGAGTTTGATCTTATTGAGTTCAGTGGTACTGATGATGATGACACTGATAGCTCAGACAGCTCAGTTGTCACAGTCATTGAGAGGAAATCTCAAATAATGACTAGACCCTCAGAAAAGGAGGATAAACCACTGATTAAGCTTAGTACTGGTTCTCCAGAGAGTTCAGAGGCTGAACCAGAAAGCAGAGAAGAGCAGCAGCTCTTACGAAGGTCTGAGAGAGCAACGAAGGGTGTACCACCCAAGAGGTATTCAAAAGAGTTTGCTAACCTTGCATATGTTGCTGTAGTAAACGATCATGGACAGATTGAAGCTGTGTCTGAGTCAGAGACAAAGGCACAACAGAGAGTTGTTAACCAAGGAAATGCGAAGTCACACAACCAGAGAGGTACATTGGTTAAACCAGTGGCGGGTAGTTCCAAGGGTGGAACTGAAACAACAGGGGAATGTTATAAGTATAACAACTGTTTGTTTTCTTCTCTGGATGACGCTTTGCTCGCAGCACGCATTGATACTTTAGGGGGAGTATGTTACCATAAAGCACCAATGCTGCAGCAAGCAAAGGCTCCAGCAGCTCAGTCAGCTGCTTGTGGCTGGAAAGCCAAACAGGATGTTTGTGACTGTTGCCATGGAAACAAAGGGGCAGTCCAATCCGTACTGAGCACCGGATGTTAGCTCAGTGTGTGTGTCATATGACCTGTACTGGAAGTACATGGGTGGAGTTTCTTCTTGCTGTTGTCGAGTGCAGACGTGTTTCTCTGTACTGATATGAGAGACAGAAATAAAGGATGTAAATAGTTTTCTGTCTGCTTCTTTCCCCTCCTGGGGGACACCAAAGGGGAGAGAGGGTGAACGGTGTGTTCCTCTCACACATCTGAGATGAATCGCCGGGACCTCGCCTGCTTATCAGCAGAGTGGAGACGCGGGGAGGTCGACAGGAATATCTGCCGGTGCCTACGCTGTGGCACATTCCTCTGACCCAAGCAGAATTCCAACATTATAATCCTGTGTGAATTTTTCCGTTTGTCCAATCACCATATCGAGATGGTTCCATATATCATCACTTCCATAAATAAAAGCACTCTTTCCATCATTCATCTTCGCAAATCTGTCGCCTTCTTTTAGTCCTCTGAGGAGGCCGCCCACAATATGAAAACAGATCCATTCCTCCTCCCAGACATAAGTCTTACGACAGAACTTGCCCAAATGGCGACACTGTTTTTTTACTGCGTCATCCCAAAGCTCTTAAACTTTCCACGATCTCCTTAAAACACGCTTTTGGTTAGAGATTATCTCCACACAGTCTTAAATCATCAGCTTAGGTCATTTAAGCGGCATTTCTGACTTGTGTGTGTGTGTGTGTGGGATTCTTGGTTAATCACATAAAGAAAAGAAAGGAAAGTTTTCCCTCCCCCCCCATCCAGTCCCGTTGCCGACATACCGAGCCTTGGTGTGTCTTCTCATGATATATTCTTGTTTATCCGACCCGTCTTCTTTATCAGAGATCTCTTCAATTAGCAGTCTTTTTACTCCCCATTCTTCCTTGAAATATGTGCATTTGCTTCCACCTAATTGTTTCTTTTGAAGTTGCTGCAGCTGGAGGTGTGAATCAGAGACAGCGTCCAGGAGAGCTGAAGTCCGCACAAGGGCTTTCTGCTTGGTGCCCCCACCCCCTCAAATTCGGGGGTGGTATAGGGCACAGCAGGCAAGGGCAGTCCCCCCCACTCCCTTGGGGGGGCAGGGAGGCTGTTTACTCCCATCACAGCCTCTTAATTACCTCGTGTGGGTCGGAGAGATGTTATTGTCGGCCATCTTCCAATGCGCCCCTAGATAAATATGCTTAATAATAATAAATTGGGAGTGTTGTAATCTTGATGTGGGAGATTTCCTTATGATTTTCCTTTGAGTTGCATCCTCACTGGCTATTTTCTTCCAGAGTTTGAAGTCAAATCTTAGGCAAGCTTCTTGGGAGCGTTTGAAGCATGAAATCCTGAGACAGTGTTCTTGTTGCTTGAATTTTGAAATTATTATGGTTTTAATTATCTCAATGTTGCATTATTTATATTTTTCTACTATACAACCATGGCATCTGTTGGTCTGCTATTCTTTGCCACCTTGGGATGTTCCCTGATGAGGAATGTCAAAGTAACTAACTAACTGGTTTTAAAATGTCTTGGGACCAAGATACCTCCAGGACCTCTTATGTGAACCATCTCAAATATTAAGACACTCTTCAGAGCCCCTTCTCCAAAGTGAGGAGAATTGTGATCCAAGATGGTGTATTTTCAGTTGTTGTGCCTTGACTTCGAAATGTCTTCTCAGGAGGCTCAGTTGACATCATACCATCTTGAGCTCCCTGGAGGAAAAGTGAGATATAAAGGCCTTAAATAATGATAAAAAATTATCCATAGTTGGTGTCAGGGGTTTAGGAGCAGAGGCAAGGGCAAGGGAGGAAACAGAGAGCGAAGGGGAGGAGGCAGAAGAAAAGATGAGTGATGACGACGACCCGAGATCTCCGAGTCTTTCCAGTGAATCAGAGGATTCACAGAAAGGAGCACCAGTGGCCAGGGCAAGGGGGGAGTTTAGGGGGGCACCCCAGGAAGATAGAGCCAGAGGGGACTCAGAGGAGAGCAGTTGGAAATCGGGACCAGCGTCACCGCTAGGGAGCAGGGAGGAGGAAGGGAGCCAGGGGGCAAGCGCTGGCAGCTCACCACAGGAGGGAGGGCATGAGTCAGGAGTGGCCACACCTCCATCGGGGAGCGAAGAAACGGTTAAGCGGAAAGTGGAAGGTTGGGCGCGCGCGCCAAGTTCAAATGCAGAGGAAGGCGGCGCAGTAAGCAGCCCGGAAAGGGAGCCAGGTCCTAAAGCCCGGCGCAAGGAGGCAGGAGGGTCCGGGTCAGCGTCAGAAGAATCCCGGAAGGAAGAAACCCCGGGGGGCAGAGGGACCCAGAGGAGAACAGTCAGGCGGAAAAGGTGGAGCAGGGCTAGGATATTAAGTTGGTGCACAAGGGGCGGAGAATCAGACGGAGCTCCGCCGATCTAGCTACTAGACGTAGAGTTGCACGCAGCAGCTTGAGAATGGAAACTGTAACTCAATAAAGACTTTTACTTAATGATCGCTGGCTAGCGTGATCCTCTGTGAGCTAGGATCTTCGAGCAGCTCTGACAGTAAGCTCCGTCTCTCAAGTGTGGGCATCTACAGCCTCGAGGAGGGGAGAGAAGCAGGTGCCTACCAGCGAGCTCACGAACGGCAGCCGACATGACGGCTGAGCAGCAGATAGAGGAACTCAGAAAAGCAGTGTCACAACTGAATGCAGAGGCTCTCGCATCCCGGAAGAGAGAGGAGGAGGCAGCTGCCGCCTGCAGGGATCTCCAAGTCAGGTTAGACGTGCTTACAAAGCAGACACCCAGACAGGAGGGAATTGGGTTGGCGAGACGAACAGGCGGTCTGGTCTCTCACTTCGATGGGAACCTGCAACAGTATCCCAACTTTAGAGCAGATGTACTGTGCGCACTGCAACTGCTGAATAAAGACTTTAGAGATGAGCAAGAGAAGGTGGGATTCATCATGTCCCATTTGCATGGGGATGCTAAAGCATGGCTGCGCAATCTATGGAGAGATAAGGATCCGGCGCTCCAAGATGCGGATGCCTTTATTAAAGCGATGGATGGGTGTTTTTTATCAAGCATTGACGTGGATCTTGCCCGGAAGGAGGTGCATGGACTAAGGCAAGGGAGGGCCAGCGTAAGGCAATATCATGCCCGCTTTTTCGCTTTGGTCAGTGCCCTGGAATGGGACAGAGATTCGGCCCCTGTGAGAGACCTCTTTTGGGAGGGGCTGCACAGCTCGATTAAAGATGAAATCGCGAGGGGGGAGAGACCCCGGACCACCCAGGAGGTCATTCACAGGGCACTGGCAGTGGGGGTGCGGCTGGAAGAACGTCCGTGGAGCAGGGACGAAGGGCGTGGAGGGCGCGAACCAGCCAGGGGCCCCTCCTTCCTTCCCAGAGACGCAGCGCGGGCGCAATCCACGCCTCCACCAGGAGGAGGAGCGGAACCTATGGAGGTGGGAGGTGCAAGGGCTCAGTCAGCAACCAGAGCCCTAGCACCGGCAGCAGTGAAAGCGAAGCCTCCTAGAGGGAACAGGAAGTGTTACGTCTGTGAGGAGCCAGGGCACATGGCGAAAGAGTGTCCCCAGAGGCCCCACAAGCTCACTGCAGCCTCAGCAATGGTGACTGCAGCGACGCAGCAAGGTGGACCACAGCAGGGAAACGACGCAGTCTGGCTGGAGGAAGAGGCACTGGGGCCCAGCCAGACGTGTTAGTGACGCAGTCCCCAGAGATTTTACAGCCCGTGAACCCCCTCCCGCCCAAACCAGTAGTGAGGCTCACCGCATCTCTCCAGCTGCCCAATGGCATCACCATGGACGTGCCAATCACCATGGACTCGGGCAGCAATGCGGACTTTATAGGGCAGGACTTTGTCGACAAACACGCTATACAGTTGCTGCCGGCCACACTGCCCCTGCAGGTTGTCACGGTGGATGGCAGGGAGCTGCTAGGGGGGCAAGTGGTGAAGCAGACGCCACCGATGGTGATGCGACTTGGGAATCACAAAGAAGTCATCAGCTTCAATGTCACTCAACTATCGGATACGCCCATTGTATTGGGAATGAGTTGGCTGGACAAGCACAGCCCAACGCTGGCTTGGTACCAGAGGCAGCTGATCTTCGGCTCTTCCTTTTGTGCTGAACACTGCATCGTGCCCCGGCAGGAAGGAGAGGAAGAGGAGTCACAGCTGCTGCTAGGCACGCTGCAAGCGATTCCCCACAAGTACGCAGAATTTTTGGAAGTTTTCTGCGAAAAGGAGGCGGACAGACTACCCCCTCACAGACCATATGACTGCAAAATTGACCTGCTGCCGGGGGCGGCGCTGCCTAAAGGGAAACTGTATTCCATGTCAGAGGACGAACTGCAAGAACTCAAAGAGTTCATAGATCATAATTTGGAGCGCGGTTTCATCCGAGAGTCCAAGGCAGCGGGGGGCAGTCCTGTATTCTTTGTTAAAAAGCGAGACACGCCCCAAAAAAGACTGGTCGTGGACTATCGCATTTTAAACAGTGGGACCAAGCCATTGGATTTCCCCATGCCCCGAATCGACGACCTCCTAGCGAAGGTGCGGAAGGGAAAAGTGTTCACCAAGTTGGACCTGCGAGGGGCGTACAACCTCATTCGCATGCGGGAAGGAGATGAGTGGAAGACGGCCATGTTCACGCCACTGGGGACCTACGAATATAGAGTTATGCCTTTTGGATTGCAAAATGGCTCCCACGTGTTTCAAGCTTTCATGCATCACGTGTTGGCGGGACTTCTCTACAAGACGTGCGTCTGTTTCTTAGATGACATCCTGATCTTTTCGGAATCGCAGCAGGAGCATGACGCGCACGTCAAGGAAGTGCTGAGCAGGCTAAAGCAACATAGGCTCTACGCCAAGCTGGAGAAGTGCCAATTTGACGTGACGGAGGTGGACTTTCTGGGCTACAAGCTGTCTGACAAGGGGCTCGCCATGGACAGCGCCAAGGTTCGAGCGGTGTTGGATTGGAAGAGTCCACGCAACCGGAAGGAGGTCCAACGGTTTGTCGGCTTCGCGAACTTCTATCGCAAGTTTATCAAAGGCTTCGCTATGCAGACAGCGGCCATCACAGACACGCTTAGCTCCAAGAAAAAGAAGTTCGTTTGGACGGAGCAGTCCTTTCAGGCACTCAAGCGTCTCTTCGCGTCGGAAGAGCAGCTGCTTCATGTCAACCCCAGCAGGCCGATGAGGGTGGAGACAGACGCCTCGGACAGAGCCGTGGGGGCGGTCCTGCTGCAGAAGGACCAGCAGGGGGTGTGGCGACCGGGAGCGTTTTACTCCAGGAAGCTCAGCAAGTCCGAGCAGAACTACACCATCTGGGACAGGGAGTTGCTGGCCATTCATGCAGCGTTCAAAGCGTGGAGGCACTTCCTGATCGGCGCCAAGCACACGGTGCAGGTTTTCACGGACCACAAGAATCTGGAGCACTGGCGCACGGCACAGTTCCTAAACCAGAGGCAGATACGTTGGGCTGAGTTCTTTGCGAACTTCGACTTCCGCATAGAGTATGTCCCGGGGGACACTAACATCATGGCGGACGCCCTCTCCCGTAAGCCACAGTATCTGGAGGACGCAACGCCAGCGGCCGCCATGCACATCTTCGCACCAACAGTGTGGGCGTGCGCCGCGGCCACCGTGGACCTGGAGGCGGTGCGACGAGCGTTGCAGGATGACTCCTTCGCGCAAGCAAAGATGGCAGAGGTGCAAAGGGGCAAGGCTGCGGCCGACGGTTTCCAGCTACGAGATGGATTGCTCATCCGTAAAGGGGCCATCTACGTGCCGGGAGACGACCTTCGCGCCAAGGTGCTGCAGCAGCTGCACGACGCGCCCACGGCCGGGCATTTTGGCAAGGAGAAGACGGTGGAATTAGTAGCCAGGGATTTCTGGTGGCCTGGAATGAGAGGGGAGGTCGCAGACTACGTGGCGAGGTGTGACACCTGCCAGAGGGCCAAGCCAGTGCACAGACCGCCGGCCGGACTGTTGGAACCGCTGCAAACTCCGGTCGAACCATGGGAGAGGGTGGCCCTGGACTTTGTCACGGATCTGCCCAGCTCGAGAGGCAAGACGGCAGTGCTGGTGGTGGTGGACCTGTTTTCCAAGATGGCACATTTCATTCCGTGTGCGAAGGTGGCCACGGCGGAGCAAACCGCCAAACTGTTCATAGATCACGTGTTCAAGGTTCACGGTCTGCCACGGTCTATTCTGTCCGACCGGGGGCGGCAGTTCATCTCGAATTTCTGGCAGAAGCTGATGGGCTTCCTGAACGTCAAGATCAACCTGGCGTCGGCGAGACACCCGCAGACCAACGGACAAGTGGAGCGGGTCAATGCCATCATGCAGCAGTACCTGAGATGTTATGCAAATCAACAGCCTGCGACGTGGGTGGATTACCTGCCGCTTGCCGAGTTCGCCTACAACAACACGAAGCACGTGTCCACGGGGGTCACGCCGTTCTTCGCCAACAATGGGAGGCACCCCAGAACCTTCCCGGGACTGGAAAGAATGGGGGAGGGGGAGCCGCAGACAGCGGATGCGTTCGCGTCGGAGCTGCAGGAAGTCCACGATCAGCTGAGGCGCCACCTGGAGCTGGCCAAACACGCATACAAGGTACAAGCGGACAGGCACAGAAGGGTTGGCGAAGAGCTCCACGTGGGAGACTGGGTCTGGTTAGCAGCCCACGCAGTGCCGGCCAGGTCGTTGGCCAAGAAGAAACTAGGGCATAAACAACTGGGGCCCTACCAAGTCGAAGAGCAGGTCAACCCGGTAGCTTTCAGACTGGCACTTCCGGAGGGTTCCAGAATGCATCCGGTGTTCCACAGATCGGTGCTCACTCCCTACAAGGCACCGCACAGGTTCCAGGAACCCGGAACGATGCCGAGTCCGGTCAGAGACAGAACAGGGCACGCGGGAGTGGCACAGAAGGAGCGCATCAACGAAGTCACGGAGATTTTGGACTCCAGATGGGGGGAAGAGGGGGTAGAATACTTTCTCGCCAAGGAGGGCACCCCGGCCAGTGCGAACAGCTGGGTGCCGGGCTACGCCTTGGACGAACCTCTACTCAAAGACGAGTTTCACGCCCTCTTCCCACATAGACCAATGCCAGCAGACTTTTTCGACGACTGGTTTTTCACGCCCACGCTTTCGGCCAGCACTTTCCGGGGGTTCGACTCGGACGAGGACCCGACACAAGACGTCCGTTCCCCGGAGGGGTCACCCTCGGGATCTGCATCAGAACCCTCGTATTGGTGGGACGATAAACCAGAGGAGCAGTTCCGCAGAAAGTGGCTGGAATGCCCAGGACGAGCAACGCTGCCAGGAGGAAGTGAGGGAGAGACGGACATGGACGTTTTCGGGGACGACCCTGGTTTCGAGCACGGCGGCACAGAGATGGAAGCGGAGGTGACCGTCGTCGACGGGAGCAGGGAGGAAGACCCGGGAGCCTTCAGATGGAGGCCCGCCACGGGAAGCGAACGATATCCGACGTTCGTCCCTTTGCAACAGCAGCACCCAGCTCCAGCACCGGAAGGAGGGGAGGGGGGAATGGGGGGCTTCGAGGGGGGGATGGATGTCAGGGGTTTAGGAGCAGAGGCAAGGGCAAGGGAGGAAACAGAGAGCGAAGGGGAGGAGGCAGAAGAAAAGATGAGTGATGACGACGACCCGAGATCTCCGAGTCTTTCCAGTGAATCAGAGGATTCACAGAAAGGAGCACCAGTGGCCAGGGCAAGGGGGGAGTTTAGGGGGGCACCCCAGGAAGATAGAGCCAGAGGGGACTCAGAGGAGAGCAGTTGGAAATCGGGACCAGCGTCACCGCTAGGGAGCAGGGAGGAGGAAGGGAGCCAGGGGGCAAGCGCTGGCAGCTCACCACAGGAGGGAGGGCATGAGTCAGGAGTGGCCACACCTCCATCGGGGAGCGAAGAAACGGTTAAGCGGAAAGTGGAAGGTTGGGCGCGCGCGCCAAGTTCAAATGCAGAGGAAGGCGGCGCAGTAAGCAGCCCGGAAAGGGAGCCAGGTCCTAAAGCCCGGCGCAAGGAGGCAGGAGGGTCCGGGTCAGCGTCAGAAGAATCCCGGAAGGAAGAAACCCCGGGGGGCAGAGGGACCCAGAGGAGAACAGTCAGGCGGAAAAGGTGGAGCAGGGCTAGGATATTAAGTTGGTGCACAAGGGGCGGAGAATCAGACGGAGCTCCGCCGATCTAGCTACTAGACGTAGAGTTGCACGCAGCAGCTTGAGAATGGAAACTGTAACTCAATAAAGACTTTTACTTAATGATCGCTGGCTAGCGTGATCCTCTGTGAGCTAGGATCTTCGAGCAGCTCTGACAGTTGGTTTTGGTCTAAATTTATTAGCCTTAAACTTAAATAACTAGATATCCACCTGATCTCAATTGGCCAACCCAAGGGCAAAATAACACTATATACAGTCTTGGACCTTGGTCCAATATGAGCCCTGTTAGTTATAATACTTCAGGATACTGAAAGTGACTCTGCAAGCATAGATGTGTTTACTTGGAAGTAACTCCCATGGCATTCCATGAGGCATACTCCTAAGTAATTGCGTTTAGGATTTCAGTCCAAGACAATTTGTCTCTTAGACTGTTGTAGATTTTCTTTCTAGAACTTGCTTACCAGTTTTGTACTATATACTATTTGGGAGCTAATTTATGGATCCATACTTTGCTCTGCCAAAACTTTTTGGAGCAGCAGTTCCTGGTTGTGTGATCATCCCAACGCTTCACTGAATAACAGTTCCAGTTATCAGCAGCCTTTCTTCCATTTCTCAATGCCACCAATTTTGTGCTTTTATATTTCAGAGGGAACTGGTATAGGATTTCAGAGTCCAGCTGTTTGAAATGTTAATAATGTAACTGATTTTCAGATCCCTCTATAAGCAGAGTTTTATTTGCACAAACTATTTAGGCAAAGATGCTTAAAACCAGCACAAGTTGAATGTAATGGTAGAACTGGACTCCAGATGAATGGAAGCCAAAAATGTTTAGAGAGAGAGAATGAAGAGTAACAGAAGGCTACGTTTTCGTTCCAGCCTAATGACAGGGGATGAATGTGATCCAGAGCCCTGAGTAAATGGCACTCCGGTTGCATGGCAATGGCTTCTGGGAATACATGGAACATCTTCCTCCTGGAGATTTCCCCCCAAAGAGTGGAGAAAAGGAGAGAGGACTGCCTATGAGAGCCGCCCAACTCTCATAGGAAAACAATTCAATAAAAATCCTTGCATGCAGAAGTACCACTAGATAATCCAGAAGCAAGCAAGCAAGCAAGAACTTTTGATTTGGACCTAACAAGGGGTATGGAAAGTTTTGCAAATAAACAAATCTGCTCCACATCAGGAGTGTGAGAAAACAGAGTACAATGCCTTGTGGGGTGCACCCCAGTACTTCTCCGAGGACATCACATGCCACAGAAACATCACTATTGATGCTTACCACACAGTCACAAGCACACTACACCAGTGATCTGTATTTGTCTGTTTTTAGTGTTTATTAAACCTGGTCAGGTTTTGTAGATTTGACAGATTCACAAAGATAACGGCTAAAATGATAAAATGATGGATGCAATGTCACTATGGAATAAGCTGGTGAATCATGGATATCCTTGTTAAAATAATGATTGCTTGTTGTATTGTTATTATTTATTCAAATACACCGAGAAAAAGCTAATCTTTATCATTCAAACTTTGGATGGAAGGGAATAATTTGGAGCCATTAAGGATCTTTATAATGTATGATTGCTTTTGTTTACTATCAATTTAGAAGTCTTTCAGTCCACATAGATGCAGCTTTTGAAATCTAAGTCAATGTTACTGATCTCTAAAATGATGTTTCATGAGACACACCATCAAACCCAAATTGTATTATTTCTCATCTACTGCATTCATAGTTAAGTACTTAGTAATTCTCTAGGAAAAAAAGTAATTGCCTCACAAGTCTTATTATAGACAAGCCTTTGCTGCAGAACTCTTTCTAATTTTAATACCAAGACTGTTGTCCTCAGTGTCCTTCTGCCAGAAGAGGAAGTCTTTCTTGTTCCAAAAGGCTTTTGGGAATTGACTGCTTTTAATGAAAGGGCCAGTGTCTCTCTGTGTTTAATTGTTTTTAATGAATCTTTTTTCTATGTTTCTAGTGGGTCTTATTTTAATCTGTAAGCCGCCTTGCGTCCCTGTCAGGAAAATAGGTGGGGTATAAACAAACAAACAAACAAAAAAAAATAATTAGTGACTTTGCAAACATATATGCAGATGGGCCAAATACTATGCTTGAGGAGATTTTGAAATGAATAGAATTTATGAATAGCCTTTATATATTCCCTGTGAAGGATGATTCTTAGCTGTAGCATATCTCCCCTCATTCCCCCTGTAGGAACAGGTTGAGGGCCTAGTCAGAACATAAATACTTCAGCTACATTGCAAGCAGATGTGGCAGTGGGTGCACTGAATTGGTGCCTGATCTTGGTAATGGACTGGATGAGATCCAAGTAACTGAAATCTACCTAGACAGGACAGAGATACTTTTAGTAGGTGGCTCCCCTAACCATACGGTTGAGGTGCAACCTGTTCTGCTTGACATCACACTCCCCCTGAAGGCAAATGTATAGCTTGGAAGTACTCCTAATCAGTTTTATTGGGGGCGCAGGTAGCCTCTGTTGCGTAGGGAATCTTCTACCAGATTGGACTGATGGTTCAGATGTGGCCTCATCTAGATGGAGATAGTCAGGCTTTGGTTGGCTATATTAAAAGCACATAGAACCCACCCTGTCCTGTCAGTCTAGAGAACACCCAGGATGGGAGTGTCTTCCACTAACTACAGTTTCTCAGTCTGAAGCCAGCTGATAAGCTTCTCCTATCATACAGTTCACCATACAGGCTCTTACCCTGTGCAGAAAACCATAAGCTATCATTCTTCCCTTCTATCCAACTTCTTCTGAATCAAAACTGAAGGGAGTAATGCCCTCACCCTCAGTACTCCCAAAGGGACTTCTGAAGGGTGTATATCCTTTGGTGTCTTGCCTCCAGTGGCAATCATGTGTCCTGTGTTAATAAGTTATAGGAGTTATAAGCAACACTGTCAAACAATCTATTCTTGCCCTTATAAGAATAGACCTTACTTGTTTAAGAATGCAGTCCATAAGTCATGTAAAAAATCTAGAGTCGTGGTTAAAGCCACTTAATTCATGGGTTTCCAGGCATGTTCCATTAGAAATGAGGAATTAAGAAGTGCAAATGAACCAACTTCTGAAATCTTTGCTTCTGTGTAATATTGAAATCACATTCTCTGTTCCACTAACGTCACTGAGTTGACTGTGGATCACAATATAAGGCTTTTATGGATACTGAGCAAAAGGCCACCTAAGCCAATGGGTCTACTTTGGATTAGATAATTTTGAGGATGATTTTGAAAACTCTTCCCTAAGACCTCCTTGTAAGTAAAGAATGGAGATTTTCCAAAAGCATTTAACACATTTAAGAGTTGATAATGCATTGAAAGTTAATGGGACTTGCACTCATAAATGACTTAGATGCTTTTAAAATTCTACCTACCATCCCTGTTCAGGAGAGCATTTAAGAATGTGCTTAAAGCTAAGCACAAGAATAATTGCTTTTCATAAATAAGGCCTTCAGGAATAAACCTAGCAGAACCAGCTCATATCAGCACATACAGTATAAAGGAGCATAGCGGTGTAGAAAACTTGAATTCAACAAAAACATCATTCAGCAAATGGAAAAGTGCTTCTTTATCTCACCTTTATGCAGGATGCCATTAGATTCTTTCTGGTAGGCTGCCATGCTTTCTGTCTCTACACTTGCCTTGTATATTTTTATTATTAATTTTTTTCCGTAAGGGAAAAATTGCTTTCCGGTGCCTCAGAATCTTTTCTGCATTTAAATTTCCAACATTCTCTCTTACTTCAGTGTTCCTATTAGGTAGAAAATACCAAGCTAGCTTGACTGTGTTTGTAGCATATTAGATTTTATGTATAGCAATTAAATTCCCCTCTGAGCCATCTGGTTTATTGGTAGTATAGATTTAAATTTTTCAGCTTGTCCTCCCAATTTACCTCCACTAAAACCGGCTTGTTTAGCTCCCTTTTCCTTTAAAATTCACATCACAACTATAATAATGCTTACTACTTCCACCTGAGCTGGTTAATAATCTCAGACCTATGCTTTCAAACATTTGTACATGGGGAAAAAATTACATATACAACCAGGTAAAGCCCTTCATACTCTTTCCAGGATTCCCTGAAGATGACTCTAGATCATTATACAAATGTCTTGTATTCATTATACAAAGACCCCACTGACAAATGATCTATTTCTATAACCCTAGAAGTCTAGTTACTGCTTTCTGTAGGTATGAGTTTTAAGTTCCACTCTAAGAAGAAGAAGAAAGTATTACAGAAAGTGATGTTGCTAAGTAACATATCACAGACACCAGAGCCCTCTTCACCAGTGGCTACAAAAGAACAAGCCTTTTCAATAGTGGCCCCATAACTATGGAAATCCCTCCTCAGTGAGGCCTGCCTGGTGCTGACATTTATGTATACAGTGGTACCTCAGGTTAAGTACTTAATTCGTTCCAGAGGTCCGTACTTAACCTGAAACTGTTCTTAACCTGAAGCACTATTTCTGGGTTAGCGGAGTCTGTAACCTGAAGCGTATGTAACCTGAAGCGTATGTAACCTGAGGTACCACTGTATTTTGATGCTAGCTTAAGATGTCATGGAGATAAACAAAAGTTGTATGGTTAACTTTTAGAAGACATCCGATGGCAACCCTGTATAGGGAAGTTTTTAATGTTTAATGTTTTATTGTGTTCTTATCTGTTGGAAGCCACCCAACAGTGGATGAGGCAACCCAGTCAGGTGGGCAGGATACAAATAATAAAGTTGTTTGTTGTTGTTGTTGTTGCTGCTGCTGCTGCTGTATTTCTCTCATGTCAGGCACCTCAGTGCAAATCTTCTGCAGCAAATGAATATTTGGGGCGCTATTTGTTTGGTGGTTGACTATGGTGGGTGATGGAGAAGGGTTTTTTGATCCCCTTTTCATCTGTATCATATCTGGGATTTTTAGTTTTTGTAAGTCACTTTAAGCAGCATTGAACTCATCGTCATCAGTTAATCTTATATGGAACTAAATCACACTCATTGAAATCAAGTTGATACTAACTTAAATTCAGTGAGTTCAGTGGGTCTACTCTGAGAACGAGTTGCTCAGAAACCACCCTATATGCAAAACATATTAGGATTAAATTTCTTAGCTGAGTGGATAGTTTGTCAACAAACAAACAAAGACCAAAGCAAAAATCCACAAATACTCCAATGAATCTGTCAATTTTCAGTTTTTCTCTCACTTTCCAGTTGTAATTCACCACATTTTTGTATGTGTTTGTGATTTTTTTAAAAGCCCTCCTTTAAATTCACTAGCATTTTAGTTTAAATTTTCCTGATGTACACACTTAAATGCAGTTTTGCCTTATGTACAGTTTTGCAAGGAATTCCCCTTAATCCAGGCTTCCTCAACCTCAGCCCTCCAGATGTTATGAGACTACAATTCCCATCACCCCTGACCGCGGGTCCTGCTAGCTAGGGATCATGGGAGTTGTAGGCCAAAAACATCTGGCGGGCCAAGGTTGAGGAAGCCTGCCTTAATCTAATGCATGTGTGTGTGTGTGTTATTTTCATATGGATACCTTCCCTTAATGTACACTTTTTTGTACACTTTTTTTTGGTAAGAGAACTGTGTAAGAGTGTAAACGGTGTAAATCTCAAAGGACAAATTGCCCTCGAGTTCACACATTGTTTTGGATACTGTAACCTACATAGATCTGTGTTAAAATGTGAGCAGAACTGAGTTTCTCCTCCAACCATATTAACACAGAGACTGTGATCCAGAACATCCCATGGGCTCTCATTGCCAGTTATGGCAGATGGAGCTTCACAAATGCTTTGTATATTTTTCTCAGCCAGAGCTGACAATGGGAAAGATTGGCCTGTGTGCAGAGCTTAATTTCTAGTCTTTGCAAAATTAATGTCCCATTACCCAGTTCCTGTCTTACTAAATATGCAATTGTCAGCATCGCCCTTGAGCCAGTGCCACCAACTGGACTCATCCACTTCAGCCCCGACTGGGCTAGGCGAGCTGGGTAGCACTTCCAGAGACCACCTTCTCACAGGAACAGGTCAAAGTGCTGTGGACTCACAGCTTAGAGTTGTGAGCACCGGATTCACTTCCACAAGAATACAGTCGTCGCACAGCAGAGTCTAGCAGAGTATATAAACAACTTGGAGAGCAGCTCTGTAGAATATCTTCTTTATTCTATAACTGCAACTATAATACAACTATATACAGAGCTAAATAGGTCTAAGCATAAATGAATGCTGAGCTGCACTGAGTGTCTGCAGCTGCTCTTAGCAGCAACCTTATCTAAACACACAATCTCTCTCTAACACTCTCTCTCTCCGACACACTGACTGACTAACTGATTGATTGATGTGGTGCTGGAGCAGAATAAGTAGAGAGCAGAACACGCCTCCTCCTCTCTGGAGAATCAGCAGACTCCTCAGGAGATTCTTGGATATGGGAGAGGTGAAATCTCCTCAGCAATGTGGTAGAGTGTGACAAATTGAAGGAGGAGCTTAAAGACAATAAATTCTTCACTGTTCATGAATCCAGTTTCAGCGTTAAAAATATCACTAGAGGGCCAAGGTAAATATGTATTTATTTAAGCTTGCATGCAGTTCTTGGCACTAACAACAATGTTCTATGACAAGTTCTACAGACGGATGCTTAATATGTAAATTAATCTGACTTGGTAGGGATCGTGATCTTTGATGGCAGTTATAATTATAGATGAGCCTGTCAACTTGCTCTGCAAATTTGTCCAACCAGAGAACAACTGTATTTGCATGGGGCTATGGAAACATTTTAATTATTTACTGTCAGGTTTCAGCATGCAATGAGAAACAGGGATGATACGTTATGACTACAACAGAGCTGTTGTTGTTGTTATTGTTATTGTTATTATTTTTACAACCCCCCCACTGATTTTAAAGAGATTAACAAAAGTATATATTTCAATTATAGACATAACATTGTAAGTGATAACCTTTGCTTCATGGCATAAAATGGAGTAAATGTGTGTCAAAGGACTAATTGTCCTTTATCATATTTTTACTCCATTTTATGCCTGATCCTCTGGGCTGAAATCTGTTTTCCAATTTCCTCACCTTTTCCCCTTCACCTCTGAAAGAGGCTTATGTTTTGCCATGTCAATCACAGGGCGCTTTAGAATTTCTTTTGAATGCTTGGTGGCTGCAGGTGTAAGGTGTGGATACTCTTGCAAGGTGGTTAAGTGTGTCGTCCCGCCCCTCTATTAGACATTTATCCAGGGCTCTGCAGCCTCCCCACCTGCTCATTCTTTCTGATTTGAAAAAGCCCCCTGGAAGGATATGCCTCATAACGTCTTTCCCTGGGTTTTCATTAAAACAAAGGAAGCTGGAGAAGCTGTCTAAAAAGCAACCGGCATCCAGTGGCATAGTGTGGGATGACCCCACACGGGTGCTTGCCCTGAGTGCAAAATTATTAAGGTGAAAAATTTCAACATCCAGTGCTGCCTCAATATAGCTGCACACTTCCATCACTGGCCCTTTTTGAAAATGGCTTCTCCATGCAAGCCAGGAAGTGACCTCCCCAGACAATGGAATGGCTCTTCTTTGCTTATGTCTGTGGCTGTGATCGCCTGAGTGACACAGATGTCGTTAGGTAGTTGACTGCACATGCATATTCCAACCATTTTCCTCCCACCAAACCACTCCTCTGCGTGGGGCTAGGCTCTGGCAACCCATGCAATGCCACTGTTGGCACCAGTGGGCTTATGAATTTTGTTTCTAAGGGAAGTTCTTCCTTAAGAAACACCTGCCCACACTGATTTCTTAAAGGTAAAACAAATAGATAAATAACTTTAAACAACAACAATGAACAGCTAACAGGGGCATGGTAGACAATCTCTCTGGCTTATAGGAAAGCCCAGCCTAAAGCCTCACGAGCTTTTCAGGAAGTGCAGGCAGGAGGGCTGTGGTGTGCAAATCACTAAATAAGATTATTTGGAGAATGAAAGAGAGAATACTCAAAAAACACCCCCTGGCCACCTCAAAAGTAAGGTGAAAACACAATTAATCTCTGCCCCCATCCATGAGAATATCACCAAAAGTTTCTTTCCCCTTAGAAAATTTTCAAATGCAACTTCTTTTTTCATTAACTGATGGAAAGGAGTTGGGAAAAGTTGGGCAATTTGTTGGCACTGTACTAACATGGACTGCTTTACCAATGGTCCAATAGTATGTGTTAAAGTACTTTAACTTTTTCTGAAGTAACAGAGAAATTGTAGTGGGATAGGAGAGCTGAAAAAAATTCACATCTGACAACCAATGTGTCCCTTTGGTTTCATGGGTAAACGAGTCTAAAAATCCTGGGACACAAATTTCCATGGCCCTCTAGCATCCATGATGGATCATTTACCAGAAGTAATGTATTTAGTGTTAACCCTAGAAATGTATACCTGATTCTAACCAAACTAAGCCTTCTAGAGGTAACTCCGTCTCCTACTGAGTTGGCCTTTTCAGTTGGAACCAATTCATTCTGAACTTCTCTCTTGCTATATCATGTCAACAGTGTGCCACATACTGGGATCATGATCCTATCTGTGCATAAATCTAAAGTACATCTTCTTACAAACATGCTCCTTCAAGTATGTTGTCTCTTACAGTACATGTGCCATTTTACTACTTTGTTAGCATCTGCTGACCTTTGAAATGAGCAGGTATATAAGAGCGAGTGTGTATAAGATTCTGAACACCCTGATATATGGAAGTTTGCTGAAGAACATGCTGAAGGATGTATGATTTGCAGGAGAGAAATGTGAAAAGCTACAAGGAAATTTATAGTCTGAAGTTGAGGTTTCCAAAATAATGGGGCATGACCAGTCACACTCGCCAGATCCCTTTGGAAACAGCTTTTTCACAGCTCTTACTTCCTAACCTACTATTAGCTATACTCAGACTTAATGTACCTATTTTCCTCTCCAAATGTTAGAGGGTGTGAGATTATAGTGTGTCACAGGAAGCAAGGGAGTTTAACTACATTTCAGAAGGCATTGTCTGATAGTTTGCATTGGGCTGATAGTGGTTCACTTCCCCACCCCCAGCTAAAGACTGAGAGAAATTCAGCAGGTGAAGACTTCTGTGTCACTGCAAGTTTGTGCTGGGAGGAGTTGCACGAGTTGAATACTGGCCTGTTTTGAGGAGGTAAAAGGCACAGGAACCCAATTAGCATGGGGAAAAGACCTTCATAGCCTTAACTGAATTTTTGTTCAAAGACTCCTTGCTGTATAAAGAATAAATCATTGAAGGTGAGCATAACTATAAGACCTGAAGTACTTTTGCTATATATCAGAGAAGTGTCTTGGACTAGAGCAGAGGTGGAACATTTTTTTTCAATCCGAGGGCCACACGCTGATGGTGGCAGAAACAGAGAAAAAAATGAGAAAAAAATGAGTGGAACAACGATTGTGAATTTTGTTTTTGTACAGTAGGCTAGTTTCAACACCCACCCTCCTCTCTATTCTCCATCCAGGCAAGCAAGAAGGATTGGGGGCTAGGGAAAAACACTAGGCTGAAGTAAGGACAACCATCTGGTTTTGACAGACAGATCTAGCTTTTAATTACAGTGAATTATTTTCCCAGAGTGATTTGTGAAGTTGGGGGAAAGATGCTCAAGTAAATAAAAATGAAAATAAAAAAATTCCTTCCAGTAGCACCTTAAAGACCAACTAAGTTAGTTCTTGGTATGAGCTTTCGTGTGCATGCACACTTCTTCAGATACACAGTGTGCATGCACACGAAAGCTCATACCAAGAACTAACTTAGTTGGTCTTTAAGGTGCTACTGGAAGGAATTTTTTTATTTTGACTATGGCAGACCAACACGGCTACCTACCTGTAAATAAAAGTGTTTCTTTTTCACATGGTTCTTCTATGAGTTGGTTTTCAGAAAACAGAGCATTTAGAAGAGCAGTGGGGTTTTAGCACCCTTCCCAAACTCTTTCCTAATAAACAATTAAAAATCAATGCTTTGATCCATTTTTTATTCATTCAGTTGTCCCCTGCCATGTCAAACTTGCATTAGTTTGGTTGTTATGTTTCAAACATTTAGGAGAGAGTTATTTTAATTCCCCTTTTCATGAGTTCAGTTCGAATCACAGAATTGTAGGGCTGGAAGGACATGCAGTCCAACTCTCTGCAATGCAGGACTCACAGCTAAATAATCCCTTACAGATGGCCATCCAACCCTTGTTCAGAAACCTCTGAAGAAGAGTCCATCACCTTCTGAGGTAGGCTCTTCCACTGTCAAACCATAAAATGTCTATGCTGGCTTGGTCATGACCACAGAATGGAGGATAGGAGGATCCCCAAGGACATGCTCTATGGGCAGAAGGCTTCAGGTACTTCAGGCATCAGGCCTGTTGGCAGACCAACCCTACATTAGAAAGGTGTCAGCAAACATGGCATGAAGGCTGGCAACATCATCGCTGCTGTGTGGAGACAATCACAATGCCTGGAGACAGACATTCAGGTCATGCCTCCATAGCTGTGACCAGAGGAGGAATGACTGCTGGGAGGAGCGCAGAGAGGAGAAACGCCATGGAACATCTGCAGCAGCACAACCAGATGCCTTCATCTGCCCCAGCTGCAACAGAAAATGTCTCTCCTGTATTGGTCTCTACAGTTGGACTTCTCCCCCAAAGATGCACTCCTCCATGGTCTCGCAAGACAGGCGGATGCCAACATAAACAGACTATAAAGATCTTAGAACAGCTTTCAAGGTATTTATCTATTTAAAATGTCACATGTAAAAATGTGGGTGTGTATGGGCTCTACTTAGAATTTTAGCCTTCCAGTGGATCAAATGGATGTGTTTAGTGGGGAAACAGAAATGCCCCTAAGAAAACCACAGCCCAGATCTTCACACTGTCTCCTAAATCCTCACAATCTCTTAAATGGGTAGACGGAGTTGTAACACACTCAAGAAAACCTAGTCCAAACCCATGCACTTTTCTCGAAATGTGAAGTATGACTACAGTAAATATGAAGTAACTACAGAAGAGGGCTGTGTCTAGTGAGAGTGAAATACACATGCGGGGGGGGGGGAGAATAGTTTTGGGTGATATGCTTAATCTTCAAGTTCAAACTACTGAACACTTTCTGAAGGGCTCATGCTGTCATCTGGCTGATCTCCCCACAACTGCAGAATTCTTAAATATGTTTACCTGGGTTCTGGATAGGTCAATAACTAGTTTCCCCACAAACGTGTCTCTAGGCTAGATAAAAACAAAGTATTACTTTTGCTCATCTTCAGTTGTCAGCTTCACACCAGGGGGTATTCAGTGTGTTCATTCATCCTCCCATTGAAAATGAAAGGAACAAGAATGTATTTGAAATGACACTCTTTGGAAACTCTGATATAAAATCCTATAAAAACAAAACAAAATAAGTATTTCATTAAGCCATAAGGATCCTCCACAATAGGATTAAGGACATCTAACATTCAATGCACCTTGCACTCAGTGATAGTTTTGAAAATATACTGTTGGCTGTCACTGCTTTCCACACTGAATGTGGGGTCAAAACGGGCTTAACTTTGATCTGTGGCAAGTTTACAATAGTAATGCATTTTCTAGAATTGCTGAACTTCACCTTGTATGTATAAATAGTTCCAGAGTGCTTGAGCAGAATGAATGATTTGGGCATGAATTCAGGTTTCTTAGAAACTATAGCTGTTATCATTTAGAAATGTAACATTCCTGACTGAAGGCACACCTCTTTTGACACTTGAGAGGTCTATTTAATCTTAATTTCCATATCTATCTATCATCTATCTATCTATCTATCTATCTATCTATCATCTATCTATCTATCTATCTATCTATCTATCTATCTATCTATCATCTGTCTATCTATCTACAGTGGTGCCTCGCAAGACGAAATTAATTCGTTCCGCAAGTCTCTTCGTCTTGCGAGTTTTTCGTCTTGCGATGCACGGTTTCCCATAGGAATGCATTGAAAATCAATTAATGCGTTCCTAGGGAAACCGCCTTCAGACCAGGTCCGGGGACAGTCTGTCCCCGGACCTCTTCTGAAGGCTGGGGGGGGGGACAAGGGCTTTTCTTCCCACCCCCAGCATTTTAAAAAACCCCGGGACAGCGGAGGACTTCTCCGCTGTCCAGGCAATCTTAAAATGCTGGCGGGCGGCATTTTAAAATCGCCCCGGACAGCGGAGGACTTCTCCGCTGTCCGGGGCGATTTAAAAGCCCCTGGGAAGGCAGGCAGGGGGGACAAAGACTTTCGCCCCCTGCCCGCCTTCAGAAGGTGTTCCCGCCCCCAGCCCCGCTTCGGAACAGCGTTCCGAAGTGGGGCGGCTGGGGCAGCTGTTCCCGCCCCCCCTCCCCGCTTCGGAACAGCGTTCCGAAGTGGGGCGGCTGGGGCAGCTTTTCCCGCCCCCCCCTCCCCGCTTCGGAACAGCGTTCCGAAGTGGGGCGGCTGGGGCAGCTGTTCCGAAGTGGGGCGGCTGGGGCAGCTGTTCCCGCCCCCCCTCCCCGCTTCGGAACAGCGTTCCGAAGTGGGGCGGCTGGGGCAGATGTTCCCGCCCCCCTCCCTGCTTCGGAACAGCGTTCCGAAGTGGGGCGGCTGGGGCAGATGTTCCCGCCCCCCCTCCCTGCTTCGGAACAGCGTTCCGAAGTGGGGCGGCTGGGGCAGCTGTTCCCTCCCCCCCTCCCCGCTTCGGAACAGCGTTCCGAAGTGGGGCGGCTGGGGCAGCTGTTCCCACCCCCCCTCCCCTCTTTGGAACAGCGTTCTGAAGTGGGGCGGCTGGGGCAGCTGTTCCCGCCCCCCCTCCCCGCTTCGGAACAGCGTTTTAAAATGCTGGGGGTCGGCAGCGAACGCTTCGCTCCCGACCCCCAGCATTTTAAAATCTCCCCGGGACAGAGAAGTCTCTGCTGTCCCGGGGAGATTTTAAAATGCTCCCGACTTCTCTGCTGTCCCGGGGAGATTTTAAAATGCTGGGGGTCGGCAGCGAACGCTTCGCTCCCGCCCGCCAGCATTTTAAGATCGCCCGGGGCAGGCGGGGGGAAGGCAGGCGGGGGGGAGCAAAGACTTTTGCCCCCCGCCGGCTTTCAGAAGAGGTCCTCTTCTGAAGGCCGGCTGTGGGCGAAAGTCTTTGCTCCCTACCGCCAGCATTTCCCTATGGGCTTTCGTCTTGCGATGCAAGCCCATAGGGAAATTCGTCTTGCGAAGCGCCTCCAAAACAGAAAACCCTTTCGTCTTGCGGGTTTTCCGTCTTGCGAGGCATTCGTCTTGCGGGGTACCACTGTATCTATCTATCTATCTATCTATCTATCTATCTATCTATCTATCATCTATCTATCTATCTATCTATCTATCTATCTATCATCTATCATCTATCATCTATCACCTATCATCTATCATCTATCATCTATCATCTATCATCTATCATCTATCATCTATCATCTATCATCTATCATCTATCATCTATCTATCTATCTATCTATCTATCTATCTATCTATCTATCATCTATCTATCTATCATCTTTCTTTCTAATTTACATTTCAAGATATTTATTTAGACAACCTTAAATCAATGACTTCCCTTCTTCTCTTTCTGTGGTTCATTTTGCATACCATACACCCCTGCATATTTTACATGAACTAAACCATTCAGTAATCCATTGTTACACCATCAAAACACTGTTGAATTTATCTTAATACTACCAGTGTTTTTAAATGTACACAATTTTCACCCAAACTGTCAGTAAATATTTTCCAGTCTTCTTTAAACGTATATTCTTCTTGTCATCTTATTCTGTATGTTAAATATGCAAGCTGCGTGTAATTGTAATTTCCAACCACTGACATATTTGCTCCATTGTTAAGACTATGAGGTTGTTGTTTTTTTGAGTGACATGCTCCCAGTGACTGTGGTTAATGACTGAAGTGTCATGCTTAATGACATCACTGGGGCCTGCCTCCCATGACATCACATCTAGGTCCCTGACCTGGCAGCCCTATGAGGGATGAACAATTCCCCATCTTCCAGATGCTAATTCCATCAGTGAATGTCTGAACAGGGCTATTGAGTAGGGGTAGGGAATCTCAAAATTCCAGGCCCCTTTGCATGCCACACAGCCTCCCAAGCCACATCCCTCTGTGGTCCTGCTAAACACACAAACTGGATTCTTTTACCTGCGTAGAACATGCCCTTCAACTGTGATAATGTCTCTTCCCTCACCGAATGGAAATGTATAGGCACCCCCCCACACACACACACTTGCATGTGATCAACTCACGTGTGACTGTGTATATGTGCAGTAGGGAAGATTTTTTTTTTTAATAATTCATACCCGGAAATGGAGGGACAGAGCAGGAAAGTCCTTGTGTCTTGCAAGGATACACTCCGTGGAACCCAAAGAAGACCTTGTGAAGGCAGAGCAGAGACTGGAGGTGCAGAGGGGCTTTGTCTTGGATGCTTAGCCTCCCCGCCTAACAGCTGATGTGCATAGTAGCATAGCAGACACTGCTTTTCCACATATCTTCAAGCCTAATCCCAGCCCCAGAGCTTCAATTCCAGTTGTGGAGCTTTTCAGTATCATACACACACACACACACACACACACACACACACACACACACACACACACACATATATATAGATAGATATATGAGTAGTATTTTGGAGTGAGAGCAGCAGAGAGGGCATTTAATGGGTGTTTAGAGGGTGTGCCCCTCTTGTGTGATTTTCATGTGTGCACGTGGGGTGCTTGAACGTAACACTCACTTAAGTGGGGAGTTGCCTGTATGTAGAATTATATGGATTTTGCAGGGCTTGAATGTAGCCTGCTGTGGAAAGGCAAGTCACCTCTGCTGCTCTGCCCATTCGTAGCCTCTGGCCATGCCCAATATGTTGCTGCCTGGCATTGCTGCATTTCTTAGAAACAGACTCCTGCCACATCAGGTAAACTCAGATTTATTTAAAAACATTTGGTGGGGTGGCCCACTTACTCCCCAGTCTCCTCAGCCAGGCCCACACTGGCTTTCTCCTCCCATTCTTCACCTTGACCCACGAACTAACTTTATACACATGCACTGTCAGGGGGAGGATTGCACTGAGGAGGAATGATGGGAGCCTCCCCCTCCCCCTGCTCCTGATCCGGACCCTGAATCTTCCCAGGAGCAGGAGGACAGTATAGATTTGGAACAGTGGTTTGCAGAGGGACATAGTGCAGAGGGCAGAAGCTGGGAAATACTGGATGGGGAACAGCTAGGAGAAGAATCACTGGGAGAGAGAGGGTTAACAGATTCACTGTCTCTGGTAAGCATTCCTCCACTCTCCCCAAGGTCAAGAAGAGCTCAGAAAGTGGCAGAACAGAAAGCACAAAAAGCACAGAGGATACAAGCTCAGATTACAAGATGTAGAAGTGACATAGATTAATAGGGATGTAACGGGGACAGATCCTTAATTGGGA
Organism: Podarcis bocagei; assembly: GCF_964188305.1. Classification (NCBI taxonomy): domain Eukaryota; kingdom Metazoa; phylum Chordata; class Lepidosauria; order Squamata; family Lacertidae; genus Podarcis; species Podarcis bocagei. The sequence continues at coordinate 69,720,341 of NC_138129.1, forward strand.
GCACCGCCATTCCTAGGAAATGGGTTCTTTGTTCTCTTGCTGTGATTATTAAAGTTTCTAACTGGTAAGAAGGCTCATTTTCCTTTGTTCTCCTTATCAACTGCCACAGGGGGAGGAAGCCGATTCTCTGAAGCCTGACATGTACCATTGGCATACCTCCCCCCCCAACTTGCTCATGAGGGTATGTTGCCCTTGGGTGGACAACTCCCCATTGATTATTCACATACCCTCCAACATTTTTCTGATGAAAATAGGGACGTCTTAAGGAAAAGCAGGACAGTCCAGGATCAAATCAGAAACCGGGATGGCTTCTCTAAATCTGGGACAGTCCCTTGAAAATAGGGGCACTTGGAGGGTCTGTATTTGGTTAAAATGAAACATGAGTTTCTTCTACCAGGTGTTGTGAATATTATTTTTAAGACTTTCGAAAGTAGAATTCAGCTTGAGTAAGAGACACAGTGCACACTTTATTAAGTGAGCAAAAGAGTGCAGAGATATTATAAAGTACCGTTAACTGTGTCTACCATACACACAGTTTTGTTTTCAGTGTAAGTATGAAGGGATAATTATATAGTGACTCCATGTTCCACTTTTCCATAATTTACATAAGAAGCACTACACAAAAGTGATGCTAATAGCCTGAGAAAAACCCTCGCAAGTAATGAAAGCCATAGTTTGGGATTAAACCTTTAATGCCTCACTAAAATGAGGATCAGGAGGATAAAAATACAGTGGTACTCTACAGCAATTAGATAGCAAAGGTTCAATCCTTGCTTTAGCATTTACTAGGCTTTGTAGTTTTGGGTTTTTTTAAAGTCAATTTTATATTTGAATTTACTTAATTGAACGTGATTTTCTGGCAGGTTTGGTTGTTTATAATTAATTACTGTATTTACATAAAATTACAAAAATAAGTAAAAACTTGCTGTCAGATATATAGAACGACCATTGCATATTAAAGGGGGAAATTAACTAGGGTTGAAACCAGTAATTTTCAGTAATCATGATTATCTTTGGGAAAGCATTATAGTTTCTCCTTTATTATGTTTCATTCATGCAGTTTCACTAGCAAATTAATTTCAGTGGAAATGTATTTTATATGACGGATAGTTCATATATTATAGGGATCAGTAGGTATTTTAAATGACCCATGGTCACATCCACACCATACATTTTAAACACATATAAAGCAAATGGGTTCCTTCAAAGACTCCTGGGAACCGTAGTTTGTATAGGGTGCTGAGAATTATAGCTCTGTCTTAAATGTTTTGTGGTATGTGATATATATGCAGAGCCTGAGCCAAGAAACAAGGTTTTTCAAGAGGACAGATTGTCAGTGTTGAAAACGCAACAGCAGATATCATTCTGTGTGTGACTTAAGGGTTAATTCTGTCAGTGTTAAATCAACTAGTCAATACAGTCATAACTCGGATTAAATGTGCTTCAGGTTGAGCGCTTTCGAGTTGCACTCCGCGGCGACCCGGAAGTAATGTAATGCGTTACTTCTGAGTTTCGCCGCTCACGCATGCGCAGACAGTCAAAATGACGTCACGGGCATGTGCGACAGCGGTGAATCATGACCCGTGCATGTGCAGCCTTGCAATCTCAGGTTGCGTTCGCTTCTGGATGCGAACAGGGCTTCAGAACAGATCCCGTTCATATCCAGAGGTACCACTGTATATGTAGAGGTGTGGCAACCAGGCAGACTGGCATGATATTCATGGCAGCAGCAAGTCCTCTGATTGGCTGTGTATTTCTGGGGGAGCTTTCTTTTGTATGTTTGATTGCATGCCTTCCTGCTCTGTACAAATCCTGCCCTAAGAAAGACAAAACCTCTCTTTTCCTTTCTCCTCAAATTAGACACTTTAGTTTTGCTCAGTGAAGTATTATCAGGATCTCTCCCCCCCCCCTCCCACCGGACTCAATTTCTGCTATTTAAGTAACTTTGCTAACAATGAGGTGCTTAGAGTTGGCCTTGAATTCAAACTTGGGTGAGAAATTGCTGATATTTCACCATTTCTGAATTGGGCCAGCCCTGAATGGTGAGTACAGGTGAAGCACAACAGACTCTTTATACAATAATGCACATTTTTGCTTCATAAAAACTGAAACGAATGTTTTTTCATGCATTTTTTTTTTTAAAAAATAGAACCTTATTTCACAATGAATTCAGCTTCCGTGTCCTCTTGGTTTTGCAACAGAAATGATGGATGTGCACACCAGCAAACTGGATGCAGGCTCAGTAGCCACTGTTTCCCCTCACCTTCAGGGGTGCTGTCAATTGTTCATGTTCTATCCTCTTGTTCATTGCAGAGAAATAAAATAAACATATTTAAGGTGCAAAAAACCATTCTGGCAACTTGGGGGAGGGACACAGGAGGGAGCAGTCAATCAGCTCTCTGCACAGCTTGCCTCTGCTTCAAGCCTGTAGAACCCTGGAGAGGAAAAGGTATATTAAGGGAATGCACTGAGGGCACTGTCACATAAGCCTCACTGCTTTAAAAATGTTACGTATGTCTTCACCTTCTGATTCACAGCCAGAGATGTTTTCCTGCTGAGCCAGAAAACTGTTATCTGGCGAGAGTTCTCTGCCAACGTTGCCTTGCCGAGCCTAGCTCCTAACGCTGCTTACGGCACAGTGCTGTATCAACTTTTATTCCTTCCCCCCATCTTTTGATCATTTATAAAGTTCCATTTAACCGAGTATTTTGTCCAGCCTATGCAGCAGGACAATTGACAAGCGTGGTATGAGATCTTTATTTCTGCGCTGTTGTTCTATGTTTCATAACTGGTAGTTTTTACTTTGTAATGGGCCTTCACAGCAGGCTAACATTTCTGACTGGATGAATAGCTCAACTTCCCACGGCGATGCGAAACGCAAACTTCCATTGCTTTCAAATTGTGGCATGGCTGATGCTTACTGATCGCAGCCTTAAGCTCTTCCATCACCTCACGTAACCTGTGTTTCTGTCCCTTTAAGAGAACTGCCTATCTCTCTGTTTTGCTATACAGTGGATCTGGGCAGCTGGGGAATGGCTTTGATCAGTCTGAAGACTGAGCATGTGCAGTGGAGGAAAGTTGCTTCCGTATTATTGATCGCGAGGGTCATTGGGTCAGCTAGCTAGCAGCAATGGGGAAACAGCTCCACAATAGGGAGGAATTTTGCAACTTGTTGTACTGCGTCCAACGGCAATTTTTATATCCCTGTTAGTAATTGTTATTGTTCTTATAAAAGACGTAGCCAATGTGGTTTCCCCCCCAGGAAAGTGCATCCAATATTGATATCTGCAAATATTTAAGCTTCGGCTAAAGCATAACTGAATGCAGAGGCTTGCTTTTTATTTATGTTGCATTTTATGCTGGGTATAAAAATTACTGTGTCCAGCCAGCCAGCCAGCCAGCCAGCCAGTCACAGGAGACAACTCCAGAGGAAAGAGATGGTCTACACTCTTAATTTGTTTGCAGGCCAACCTGCAATGAAATCTAACACCAGACTTGCAAGTCCTAGCACACCCCGAGGTGAGGTCAAGAGAAAGGCATAATGCAGCAGCCAAAATGTTTGTTCCAAACTCTGCTGGTGTGATTCGCTATCCGGAGGCTGAGGAATGAACTGGTTGCCAACAAACACATAGGTGCTAATCCTGTGCCTTTGGCACTGTCTGAAGACGTGATTCTCTCTGTCAAAGGGCCACTGCTATATAGTGCAACTGGAAGAAGGCCTTTCATATCTATGGAACTGAAATTATTTCTGGAAGTCACCTGATGATGTAAACACTTGCTTTTGCCTGGTAGCATTCTTTCATACTGACAAAGGTTTAATACCCAGGAAACAGATCCTTTTGTTCTCAAAGGAAATATCCCCAAACCATTTGCTAGATACCCTAAACACTTCAGAGAGGATTTTTAATGAACATTCCAGGGTCTCTCTCTAAGAAAGGAGGAAGAAAATGGAAAAGAGAGATCAGAATAGTATTGTCAGCTGCCTCTGTCCTCTGCCGTTTCCCCTTGAGGGGATACCTGGACAGCAAGAAGAAGTGACAGGCAGGTCACAGCAGGGGCATACAAAAATGTTGGGCTTCTCAATGCAGAAGAATTGTGTATTGTACAGTAAAAATGTCCAATTTCATGGCATTATGAACAAATGCTTTATTACATGGCCAAACATCCACAGTTCTTAGGACCACTCACTGCATTAGCCGATTATCACTTCACAGCTTGCAAGCAATTGCAATTCCAATATGAACTGACCCTGATACGCAGCCTCCCAGACTAGTTAGCCACCAGCTTTCGCACTTCCCAAGTGTTCTGACACAGTTCTCAGCTGTGCCAAGATTCATTTCAAACTGCTCTCTCCCAAAGTGTGCCATAATATCCAGTGCCGGTTTGCTGTGTTCCTGGATAACTTCTGTATTGGGGGCAGAGACACTGGCTTCTCCAGAGGATTGGGAGGAGGGGGGGGCAAATGCCCTCTGAAAATTGAGGGGGCCCAGTCCCCTCAAAAAATACATTTGGTGAGCTGAAACTGCCTCAGCCCCTAGGAGTTGGCATCTATGATTGGAGGCCTTTATATTTATGGGGTTCTAACTACAAAGGGTGCCATTTTGTTGACAAACCACCATGATTACAGTGGTAAGATCACAACAGCTAAACTCACTCAGAAATAAAGCATCCTTCAGCCCCTGTCCAGCGATCAGGAAGATACTGTTCAGTATTATGTATGGTGTGAAAACAAAGCAAAGCGAGATGCCCCTAACCCAACAGGAATGAATGCTGTACTCTTGTGGGATGCTTAAATGAATGCTGTGGTTTAATCTGTCCTCCAATTTTCCAAAAGTTATCTTCCCAGAAAGAGAGGCTTCTGTTCATAATAATTTTAATAATATATTTTTTTTAAATTTTATATCCCACCTATCTGGCTGGGGTTCCCCAGCTACTCCGAGTGGCTTACAACATATATAAAAAGACAACAAAACATCAAACGTTACAAAACAAAATATCCTATACAAGCAACAAACAAACCAATAAACCAATAGAAATCAACAATAACAATAATAACAAACAGTTTACAGTTATACCCAAATTAAAATAACCAGGAACTCCAACTAAACATTTAACCAACACCAACCAGACAAAAACAAAACAGAGGAACCTGTTGTTCATTAGAATTTTTAAAAATATCATTTTGCCGAGTGTGCACTTTGGGGTTTAAATTAACATTATTAAATGGCCAAGGTGATGTAACATTTGGGTACCTGGGAAGGCTGTGCTGTACAGAACACCAGTGAGGTGATTTGTAGAATGTGAAAGGAAACACTCGTACTTCAGGTACCTAGGAAAAATTAAGCATGGTCAACGTAGCTTCACATCACACCAAGAAAAAATTCCCTTTAATAATTTTCAGATCCCAGGATATGTTCTGAAGGCACATGAGGTCACCACCTTGCTGAAGCTAAGCAGGTTTGGATGGGTGACCACTTGGGTAAAGGACCCCTGGATGGTTAAGTCCAGTCAGAGGCGTCTGTGGGGTTGCAGCGCTCATCCAGCTTTCAGGCCGAGGGAGCCAGTGTTTGTCCACAGACAGCTTTCTGGGTTATGTGGCCAGCATGACTAAACTGCTTCTAGTGCAATGGGACACTGTGACAGAAACCGGAGCACACAGAAACGCTGTTTACCTTCCCACCACAGCGGTACCTATTTATCTACTTGCACTGGTGTGCTTTAGAACTGCTAGGTTGGCAGGAGCTGGGACAGAGCAATGGGAGCTCATACCGTCCTGTGGATTCGAACTTTCTGATTGGCAAGCCTAAGAGGCTCAGCAATTTTGACCACAGCGCCACACACATCCCCAACACTTGGGGATTACTTACGTAAACTGCTTTGTTTCCATGATTTGACAGAGAATGGTTGAGGAAAGTGGAAGAAATGCTAAACTTACTGCTGGTTTAAATACAGCTTTTATAAAGTCCATTTGTTATTAAATGAGGCCTATGAAGGATGTAGCTGAGACAGGCGTCACATCTGATATTGTTTCCTGGTGGAACAGGTGACAAAGGAAATGGAGCTGAGGGCACAATAGAGATACACAAAATATTAAAAGATGGGAGTGAAAAGCAATGTTTTTTATCCATCTATCAGTGAATGAGAGGAAATAGGACCACAGTTCTTTATCAAGGCACTAATTCTGCTGAAAGATTTGGTATGGCAAGCATTTGCTTTTGCTTCCCATCAAAAATCAAGTGGGCACAGCATAAGAAGACACCAAGGCAGGGGGAGGGAACATCATCTCTTCCCCTCTGAAGTCTCATGTTATGATTCAAAGAATGTCATGAAGACAGCTGGAAGATTTAGGTGGTTTCAGTGCCCTATAGCTGACATTGACATGCAGTAATTTGTTTTGCTGCTCTGCCTTTCGCAGTACAAAAGCACCATTTACTAAGTTAACATCAACCCAAATTCATTTTCTTTCTCTCTTTTTTGAATGTCTGCAAGATGATAACAATGAAAATTATTCTGCACCTGAACATCTTCTAGATCAATGAACTAAGTTGTAAGTTGATATGGTGAGTTGCCCCCTGAAGAGAGATGGTTTGTTACTTTGCCACAGGGTTGGGGAAATCCCCCACCCCAATGGTACAACTTTGACAGGGAGGCAAAACCCTCGGCTGCCTTAGGGAGCTCCTCCCAGTGGGATCTGTTGCCAATTAATCCACACATTGTTCACCTGATGTAACATATGAGGTGGCAATGGTTTGAGGGTTGGCCTCACAGGCCAAATAGGGACCTGTGGTGTGCCTAATTAGGTCCATAGACCAAAAGTCCCACACCTGTACCTTGCTGTATAAAGCCACTGTTAGCCTGTCCTGAAAAGCAGAACAAGGAGAAGCTTGGCTGGTTCAGAGCAGTGGCAACTTGTTGTGCTGGGATGAGAAAAGCATTGCCTTTTTTGAGAAACTCCATCTTCTAAATCAGAGGTGGGGAGCCCATAGAATCATAGAATTGTAGGGTCGTTTAGTCCAACCCCCTGCAATGCAGGAAATTCACCTAAAGCATCCATGACAGATGGCCATCCAAGCTCTGCTTAAAAACCTCAAAAGAAGGAGAGTCCACAACCCGTTGCTGGACTCCAGCTCCCATCTGGCCCAGCCAGCATGGCCGCTGGTCAGGGATGATGAGAGTCGCAGTCTAGCATCTTCTGGAGGGCCAAATACTAGCCATTCCTGTTGGTGTGGAAAGTATTAGGTGCCCTTTAAATAGATCTGCAGCCGCATCAACAATGCAGCCTAAATGAGCTGGGCTTTCTCAAGGAAATAGTAATATCACCATCACACACCCCACCCGCCCCCCACACACCCAAGGACCTTAAAAAGGAACAAGTTCAAATTCAAGTTCATCATGTCCAAAAAGTAACTCATTCCAGTTCACATTCGGTTCAGTTCTTTCCAGAACAAACTAGTTTGGTTCACATTCAATTCACAGTTCAATTCAAGTTCATCCAAATGATCCTCAGCAAGTTTTTTTTTCCGGCATTCAGAATGTTGCATGCTGCTCTGCTGAAGTATACAATATACATAATATGACTTTTTTTTAAAAAAAAAACAACCTTCAAAACACACACCAAGTGGAATGTGCTTTGTTTAATGTATTTCCCCCAACAATTTTGATCGTTTAAAGGCCCAAAGAGTTCGAAGAGTACAAAACACATGCAAGAAAATGAATGTGACGATGAACGAGAAATCAGTCAAACTTCTATACCAAATGAATTTAATTCGGTTTCAGTTTTCCAGTCAATTATAGAAACTGTTTTCAGGTGTCAATTAATGTTTTTTTTTTAATAAAAAAAAACCAATTCAATGGCCATCATTAAATAGAACTAGTTCAATCCAAGCACTGCCCTTCTACATGCCTGAGAACTGAACAACTTCTGGTTCATTTAAGGAAATAGCACCTGCTGGGCCAATAAATGCAGAGCTGTGTTCCTACCACCATCAGCACAGGAGATGGTGATTTTTACTTGACTTTTTTAAAAATAGCCATGCCTACCACCAGTTTTTAAAGTTAGCCACCCTCCAACAGTGTGTGATTTCCCATTGTTGTTTTCTTTTACTCAGTGCTGAATTCACACTATGTTGAGACAATCCTTGTCCCACCCATTATAACTACACTGTCTTTTTTTAAAAAAAATCTCAATAAAATGTTGATATTGCATACAACAGTCTCTTGTATTTGTGTACATGTACCTCATATGTGAAGATGCTGCAGGAATAAAATATCCTGTGATGACAGAGCACGTCACTTAGCACATCTGTCCCACCCACCCCAGCCTAGAAAGCCTAAAAAAAGAAAGAAAAGAAAATCAGCTTTCAGAAATTACACTCAGGTACTCTCAAGCTGCCTTCAAAGATGGACAGTAGTACCAGATAACAAGGATACCTGTTCATTCCTTCTTCCGTCCCGCTCTGTGACTCCACAATGTCCTCTGTTTCATTACTCAACAAGATCTCTCCCCCCCCCCTTTTTAGGAAACATGGGAACATTATTCAGCTTCTACCGTTTTGATGTATGTTAAGCAGAAATGACAACTTTCCTGCACCAGTGAAATGGGATCATAAATAAAGCATGGAAACACTTATATTTTCTGTCATCCACAATAACTCTTATGTTTTCCATAATAATAATATTGAATGGAATTACTTGATGAGATGAGGGAAGTCAGGAGATTTTTATTTTCTTCCTTGACTTAGGCCACCCTGAGGACTGAATAAATGCAAGCTATGCCTTATATTGCTTTTTCCTGGCACTACTGAGGGAAGAATAGTGTAAATCTCTACCATGTTCCAAACTAGCATGTAAGGAAGCATATATGGGAAGAGGAACAGGGCACCAGCATGGATGTTCTTACATTGCTTTAACTCTCCCAGCCTCTCTCCCCACATGAATAAAAAATAATAATACATGGTGTCAGGGACTGGGCAGAGTAGGAATGGTCTGATTCTTCCAGAGAAGACGAAGACAGTTCAGAATTAGGTACAACAGGGGTTTGAGGGAGGTCATAGCTCAGAGGCAGATGAGGGGAAAAGCTGGGAAATAATGGGAGAGGAGGAGGAGGAGGAGAAAGGAGAAGAAGCACCAGGAGGGTGACAGCTGATGGACTCAGTGTCTTCAGAAAGAATTCCATACCTACCCTTTCCCAGAACATGGTGAGCCTTGAAAGTAGGAGAGCAAAGAACTCAGAGGGCACTTTTCAGCACCTGTAGCAATGACTCATGAGGAAGTGAGAGAGACGGAGGGGGTGGAGACTCACTCGGGACAATGCCATTATTCCAAGAGGCTGCATTCCCAAGCCTCTCTCTGTGAATATTGAATAAAAAGCAGAGGGTAAGGACTTTTCCTTGCCCGTTCCTGGCAACCTGCCGTGGGGGGGTTGGTTCCTCTGTCGCCTGGCACATGGTAAATCCCTCAGAAATCAAAGGCCCTTATTTCAAAGCAGAGGTTATATCCTGAGAATGGGGTTGCTGCCATTCGCAGGGATGGAGATGGAGCTCCTGGCTATCACCAGGCTGAACCTTGAGCGCCCCAGACTTCACCCCATACCAGTTCCATTCCTATCACCAGAGCATTATCACTGTGAGGGCACTGCTGCTGCTCCACTCCCCACACCGCTGAAAGGAAAGAGCTGAACGTTATTCGCTCTGTATAATCCCAGCAAACACAATCTTATGAGGAGATTGATTCTTCCCAACAGAAGTACTTTTGTTGCAGCCTATTTGCCTTAAGACCGAAGTTCTATTAGATATGACACACACCACTGCAATGGGAGATTAAAGGAAAATGAAGGCATGTTACGGGCCTGTACCATCTGCTTGTTCTTCCTTTTGTAGTTCTTCACACCAAGAAACAGACACGATCTCCTTTCTGTAACCAGCAAAAAAATAATGAAGGCCTCCAATAGATGTCGGAAATGCATAATTCATAACTTAGAGTAAGTAACAAACTACAGTGGTACCTCGGGTTAAGTACTTCATTCGTTTCGGAGTTCTGTACTTAATCTGAAACTGTTCTTAACCTGAAGCACCACTTTAGCTAATGGGGCCTCCTGCTGCCGCCGCGCCGCCGGAGCCCGATTTCTGTTCTTATCCTGAAGCAAAGTTCTTAACCTGAAGCACTATTTCTAGGTTTGCAGAGTGTGTAGCCTGAAGCGTATGTAACCTGAAGCATATGTAACCCGAGGTACCACTGTATGCATAATATAATGGATCGATCTTTGATAACCTAAGCGCATCTACATTGGATCACACACTGAAAGGTGCAAGAGCATGTCATCCTGTGCAGCTATGAAGATTGCATTACTAAAAGGTTCAGATAAAATTGGAAGACTTTGTGGGTTATATTAAAGGGCATGTTGCATATATCAAACAACATACAATGTGATTCTTACTGTGAAGGTGGCGGGTTTCATGGTCTTCCATTTTTGTGGCATATGGAATATTAGTTGCATAGAATATACACATATTTTTAGCCTGTGGATTGTGCCTACTGCCTTATCTTGCTTCCAATACTGTAAGATACATATGTTGTACAAGGCTATATGGAAAGAGCAGCTGTAGTAGCCTTCAGCAAGGTGTTTGGGGGAAGAAGCACATTCATTTTATTATTTTATCTCTTCTTTACATTTCTAGCCCACATTTCCTCTGATGAGCTGAAGGCAGAATACATGGTTTTCCTCCTTTCATCTTCACAGGAATCCTGTAAGCTCAAGGACAACTTACTTTACTAACTGTGACAGGTCCAAGGTCTCTCAGTGAGCTACATGGCTGACTGGGGATTTGAACCCTGGCCTCCCATGTCCAGTCCAGCACTCCAACTTGCCAAAAAGGAACCTAGCAAGTTGCCTTATACCAAATGGTGTATCTAACTCAGTAATGTCTACACTGACCACCAGCAGCTCTCTCACACAAATTAAAACAGCAGTTCTTTTCACGGAGCAAACCATCCATCTATTTAGTTTTTTTGTTCTTTTACACACCGGCACTGTGATATGCAATGTAGTGGGTCTACGACAACCCTTCAATACAGTGCCTCATGCTGTAACATTTTTTTCCCCTATACTCACTCTCCTGGGCTGGATTACATCAGCTTCAAGAACAAGGGAATGAATGCTGTCATGACTGGACTACATGGTAAGACTAATAGATACTTTTCACAACCCCAAAACTTGTTTGATCATATTATACCATGGGGGTCTACCCATGCAGCAGGATAAGATCATTTGAAAATGAAATCTCCCACCTCCAAGTCCCAAGTGGTTCAGTGCATTCAGGATTCTGCCACCTCATTTGCTACATGTGTGGACCAGGCCTTAGACCACTGAAATCATGTGAACAGTCTTTTTATTTTCCAACAGAACTAATGTTAGTCATCAACCCACGTCAGAAAAATATTCATGAGGACAGGGAACATGAGACACAACTCAACATATGTACAAAAACTGGCACCACAACTAAGCATTAAAATGCCCCCGCCTCAGGGTCCTCCCCAACAAATCTGGGCTTACTGCTTTTCACACTGTCCCACTAGTAACCATTACCAAACCTACATAAAGTGCTTCCTAGATCATAGAATCATAGAGCTGGAAGGGACCACAAGGCTTATCTACTCCAACCCCTTGCAATGCAGGAATCTCTAGTTATCTCCCGCTTGGACTACTGCAATGCGCTCTACGTGGAGCTATCTTTGAAGGTGACCCGGAAACTGCAATTAATCCAGAATGTGGCAGCTAGACTGGTGACTGGGAGTGGCCGCCGGGACCACATAACACCGGTTCTGAGAGATCTGCATTGGCTCCCAGTACGTTTCCGAGCACGATTCAAAGTGTTGGTGCTGACCTTTAAAGCCCTAAACGGCCTCGGTCCTGCATACCTGAAGGAGCGTCTCCACCCCCATCGTTCAGCCCGGACATTGAGATCCAGTGCCGAGGGCCTTCTGGCAGTTCCCTCACTGCGAGAAGTGAGGCTACAGGGAACCAGACAGAGGGCCTTCTCGGTAGTGGCGCCCGCCCTATGGAACGCCCTCCCATCAGATGTCAAAGAGATAAATAATTACCTGACATTCAGAAGACATCTTAAGGCAGCCCTGTTCAGGGAAGTTTTTAATATGTAACGCTGTACTGTTTTTAACACTGATTGGGAGCCGCCCAGAGTGGCTGGGGAAACTCAGCCAGATGGGCGGGGTATAAATTATAAATTATTATTATTATTATTATTATTATTATTATTATTATTATTATTATTATTATTATCTTTTGTCCAAGAAGAAGAAGAAGAAGAAGAGTTTGGATTTGATATCCCACCTTTCACTCCCTTTAAGGAGTCTCAAAGCGGCTAACATTCTCCTTCCCCTTCCTTCCCCACAACAAACACTCTGTGAGGTGAGTGGGGCTGAGAGACTTCAGAGAAGTGTGACTAGCCCAAGGTCACCCAGCAGCTGCATGTGGAGGAGCGGAGACGCGAACCTGGTTCCCCAGATTACGAGACTACTGCTCTTAACCACTACACCACACTGGCTCTCAAGGTGGGGCTTGAACTCACAACCTTGAGATTAGGAGTCTCATGCTCTACCGGCTGAGCTAACCACCAAAGCCAGTTTCCCCAGCCACTGATCCCCAGGTTAGAGAAGGCAACCAACCAACCAACTAACCCAAGTATCTCTAGCCAGTCATAATGCTGGACACAACAATCCCACTATGCTGTAACATGAACATAAATTACCTACAATGCTTCAGAGGAACTTAAGAGGAAGTTAGAGAGGCAGCATTAGCTTATATACCCAGGTCTCACTCCACCCCCATTTCATGCACACATGTATCCTGATGCCTTGCCAGCCTCTTGGGGTGGGAACAATGCCCCCAATCCTGCAGCATCTGAGATGCCAATTGAAATGTAGACACTATCCGTGCAGTAATTTACAGCGCAACTCTGTGCATGATGATTTGGAAGAAAGTCTTACTGCGCTCAGTGTGAATTGCTCTCACATAACTGGACACTGGATTGCAGCTAGAAACAACTTGTGGTGCTTCTGTCTATCTATTGCTTGTGGTTAGGACAAAATGGTACATGCTAAAAAAATTGGACTCTACATTTCAGTACGTTCTAGTCAAATTTTTCCATGCAATTGCTGCTCACAAGTGCCAATAAGTCCACACTGCTTGTTTCAAGCTAGTTATTTGTAATACCAATTTTCATTTGTTTCATTCATATTGCTCAGGATCAATTATTTCCAAGCCATATTTGTGTGTGTGTGTGTGTGTGTGTGTGTGTGTGTGTGCGTGCGTGTGTTCCACCAGTACACACTATTTATCATTCTGCAGCAGCCATCCACTTGAGCGGTATATGCCATCTGTACTTTGTAAAACACCTTTAAGCTATTGTTTTAAAGTTTTATACCTTTTAATGTTTTCCTATTTATTTCCTGCTGATATCAACACATAGCCTGCCAAAAGCAATCTTTGGTGGATACTAACATATTCATATTGAATATTTGATCCAGAAATTCTGCAGATAAGTGGAGTGAACATCTGTGCAAAGAAGATAATTTTTAATATTTATGGATAGCTCATTTCCATGTCATAATCCTTGAGATGGGATCAGGTTTGCAAGATCCAGTGCAATGCCAAGCCATTTCTATGTATTCCAGTCATGGTTAGGTAATGATGGAAGCCGAGGTTTTGAAGATGGAGTAAGAGGGCATGTGTATTAATTAGTATGAAATAATTATTCATGGGAAGCTCACTGTTATGTAAAACATCCCCTTAAGAACTCTGATTATGTACAATTTGAAATTATCATGGTGCTCTTCCTTTGGTTATGAGGAAGATTTTTACACCATGGGTGAAGCTGCAAGGCAGAAACAGTGAATTGGTTTGGCTGCTGGAAAGTAAACTGCTGAAAAGCAGCAACTTAGCAACAGTCGTATGTTTGTGATGTGTTTGATTCATTAGCAGAACATGTTGCACAAATTAGATCTGTTTGAATATATTTGCGCTGTCTGCGTCGTTTCTTCTGTTTATAGGTTTATGGGGAAATTTTTTACGACGACTGGCAAGGAACAGGAGTTTACAGGTCCTTATGATAGGGCTTAAAGGGGTTAAAAATAAACAAATTAGTGTTTTCCCCTTTAAGAAATATAAATGAACATATTTGTTGGTGTCCTGATCCGAGCAGGGAGCTACTTGAAAAAGCAGGTGGCAACGGCCCCTGAAATTAACACAGAATGCTGAAATTTCCAATGTCCTATTCAGGCAACATTGATAGAGTATGGTTTTGTGGGGACCATATTCTAAGGCCATAGCGCTACTTAGTCATTTAGCTGAATGCATGCAGGTGGCAACCACTGGACCACCCTATCAGTTCCACTACTAACCTTTGCATAATCAATTGGAAGGTCCGAATGGCAAGTCTATGTAGACTCAGCTGAAGATGTCTCTAAACCTCCCCATGACTGGGAATTCGGCATTTTCGGGATCTTCTTCTGGCAGGCACATTGAATACCCCAGGTATTTCTGATTCACTTGCTGAACCCATTCTCAAGTAATCCCCATCAACAAAATTTTTATCAGGTGAGAACTCTACTCTGGGCATCACATCTCTACAGAAATATGTGGATGCACACGAAAGCTCATACCAGTAACAAACTTAGTTGCTCTCTAAGATGCTACTGGAAGGAATTTTAAAATTTTGCTTCTGATTTAGATGCAGCTTGTGGACTCTTCATGAAAAGGCACATTTTTGAATCGCCTTGTTTGAATCGCACATTTTTGAACTCTCCTTATTTGTCACAGGCTGGCACTCTAGCATGTCACAAAAGTATGTCACACATACCACTTTGGGGGGGGGGAGAAGTTCTATAAAACTTCTTCAGCTGCTTCCTTCCTTTCTCAAAACGCAAGGCATGCCTTTTTTGTATTTCTCAAACCTAGGAAGCTGACTTATTCAACAAGGTATGTTTTCTAAGCAATCTGTCATCTTCCCTTCATTGTTCTGGGCCTGATGAAAGGAACTATAGCTGTGTTCACATAGTAAAATTGGAAGAGGCTTTTCACCATATAGGGAGAATGGAAGAAGAAGAGTTAGGCTGGATCAGGCCAAAGGTCCCTCTGTTTTCACAGTGGCCAAACAGATGGGAAGCAGGACCTGACTATAGCACTCTTCCCACTTGTGAGTCACAACAATTGTTATTGAGAGGCATACTGCCTCTGGCAGTGAAGGCAAAACATAGCCGTCATAGCTAGTAGCCACTGATAGCACCAGTGACTTTGTCTGATCTTCCGTTAAAGCTATCTAAGTTGGTGGCCATCACTACCTGTTGAAGGAGCACGTTCCATATTTTGGCATGGGCCTCCGCTCATTGAGTGAATAGCCTTGGGAGGAAGGTGGTGACTATTTAAATCTGGAATTCAGAATGCAATACCAAGACACGCACCCCAGTCTGACATTACTCCATGTTCTTTAATCATTTTGCGAGTTGCAGTCATGAATCCCCTAACATCACATCTTCTTTATTCCTTAGTGATTCATGTAGGACCAAAGATAGAAATGTGGTCCACATTTGCAGCAACAAGGTCACAGCAAGTCTCTGTTATATCCGCAAGCTCCTTCTTCTTGCTTGGAGTAGGGAACTTCCTTTACTTAACATATGAAAGTCAATAGGATACAAAGGGGGTTTATTGGTTTGTTTCTGCTTTTATTTTTATTATGTATTTTGTGTTTTTTTATATTGTCATTTAATATTGTGATCCACTCTGAAATCTATGTCCTGGTTTGAGTCTCCATGCCTCAGCTGCTCAAAAGTTTACTGATCCCGTTCTCTTTCTCTTTCTCCTCTTTTTTTTGATATATTGCTTTTTGTTCTCTTTTTATAAATGTGTTTGTATTTTAGTGCTCAATATGTTAAAAAAACCCTCCAATAAAATTGTTTTAAAATGTTTACTGATCCAGTTTCAAAGTTCTTGTATCCATTTATGAGGCTCTACACAATTTTGATCCAGGATATCTCAAGGACTGCCTAATTCATCATATAGCTGCCTGATCAATGAGTTCTTTGAGGGGTCACAGCTCAGATGCATGACTCGTATCCACAAAGAGCTGTGCTTTTAGTATTGTGGGCCCAATCTTATGGCACTCCCATCAGTTGATGTGAGACAGACCCCTTCGCTACTGAACCTCTGGTGCCTGAAGAAGAAGAAGAAGAAGAAGAAGAAGAAGAAGAAGAAGAAGAAGAAGAGGAGGAGGAGGAGTTTGGATTTGATATCCCGCTTTATCACTACCTGAAGGAGTATCAAAGCGGCTAACATTCTCCTTTCCCTTCCTGCCCCACAACAAACACTCTGTGAGGTGAGTGGGGCTGAGAGACTTCAAAGAAGTGTGACTGGCCCAAGGTCACCCAGCAGCTGCATGTGGAGGAGCGGAGATGCGAACCCGATTCATCAGATTACTAGTCTACCGCTTTTAACCACTACACCACACTGGCTCTGAAGGCTTCTTTTATTCCAGTCTGCATTTTAATTGAAGTCTGCTATTATAGTTTTAACTCATCTTTACTTTTTTGCATTCGAACCTTGTAAACCACTTCAAGACTACTGTAGTTAAGTGGTATATAAATTGTTTAAACAAAGAAAGAAAAATAAAACATTTCCATCCATGCCACAGGCTATCATGTCCCTCTGTACCCTCTCAACCCAATAATCTTATTTTTATGGTAGCATGGTGCTTTATAAATGTAGAACCAATGCATTTAAAAATACTTCCCTTTTCCTTTCTTTAGAATTCTTTCCAGGAGTTTAAGCTCAGACACAGTCTGTTACAGACTTTAAAAAATAAATAAATACATTTCTCTTTCTCAGAGATTTCAGAACACATGCTGAACTGAATCTTTTAAAAATGCATTTATTTCTTAATAACTACTGAGAAATCGAACAGTGCACAGCAGACACACTCGTTCCATCTATTTAAATAGTGACAATGAAACATGTAATTAACATTAAAGCAAAGTGGCAACCAAACAGTTTACACTGGAGGACAAAGGCCTTATCACACCCTTGGCAAGCTCACAGTAAAGTTAAACACCCACTCATAAACCAAAATAACAGAGCTCATAAAACACCATCTGTGAGGCTGATTTTTTAAAAAAAACTAAAAAAATGTAGAGGTACACCAAAACGGGGGTAAGCATCAGCAGATCTTGAGCCATTGGGAAAGCAAATGAATACTAGCAAAACCAGCAGCCACATTAGCAATTTCCAGAACAATTCAAACAAACAGAGAGGAAAAGGATTTTTTTAAAGAGACGCAGAACTCAAATGAATGGAATAAAACAGTATGCTGACTCTCAGTTTGGGCTGATTCTTCAATCATTTTTGTATCCGGGGGTGTTGTCTTGCCTGGTTCTGCAAGTATTCCAGCTCTTAGCTATGCTATTTAATCCCTATGGAAGGCTGTGCTCATAACTTGTGCTGCGCTGTTCATAGGCCAGACTATTGGCCCCGGGTCTTGGGCAGAGGTCTTTCCCAATGTCTTATAATCAGATGTGGTGTGTGAGATGGGCCACTGGCATTATAAAGGGTTGCCATATGATTAGATTAGGGTTGCCATACGTCTGGGAATCCACACACACACACACACACACACACAAAATCCAAAAATTAGGATTTTTCCTCAAAAGAAACTCAACAACTTTGCTAAATAAATGGTAGAGGCAGTGCCGGATTTATGCATAAGCTAAACAGGCTATAGCTTAGGGCCCTAGTCTCTTGGGGGCCCCAAATAAATTTAAAGGAAAAAAACAAAACCTGGATGTACATTCCAAAATATAAGATAAAAAACAAAAGAAACAAAACCTACATACAGCAACAGTGGCAAATGCTTTAGATACCTATTAGGTCCATATTTTACAATATAGCACAACACTAAAAAACAGTGACAATTTGTTGTTGACAAAGGACAGCTGGACATATAAAGGGCCCCATTACCTTCAGGAGCTTAGGGCCTCGTCAAACCTAAATCCGGCCCTGGGTAAAGTAAGCAGCAGGTTGGCATGGGCTGTGGGCACACATGCTTTGCATGCCAAAAGCCACAAGTTCAGGTCCAGGTTCAGTCAAGTGATGCTGCAGTTTTGACTTCCAGGGCTTTTTCTTCTCTACCCATGTTGTAGGAGGGCTGTAGCTTGGTGATAGAGCACCTGCTTTGTAAATGTTCTAAGTTCCATCCCTAGCATCTCTAGGTAGGTCTAGGAAAGACCTCAGAGTCACTGCCAGTTAGTGTTGACAACAATGTACGAAATGAGTCACTGGCCTGATTTTGTATAAGGCCAATGTCCCCAATTACCATAGATCATATCACTGAAATGAAATGAATGATGCCTCTCTCCAAACACACACACACACACACACACACACACACACACACACACACACACACAACTTAGCTATGACTGTGTTAATGGATTAGAGAATAGGCATTTCAGTTTGTTAAGCAAGACTCCATTGTTGTACAATATAATTAAACACACCATTGCTTACTAATGTTAATTTAGTCAACACTGCATTAAAAAATAATCCACTGTGTAGAGAAACGTAGAAGAAATATAGCTTTTAAATCTTGCTGAATGTATTTTGTATATTTAGTTATTTGAATAAATGTTTGTATATTTAGGACTATTGTCATGCATTCTTTCTGAGGGCTAAACTATATGTATACATAAGGTGTCGGTCACATGGGTGCATATGTGCCTGCAGAGGCAACAAAGAAGGTTGTGCTGTGTGTATGTGTGCCTCAACTAGAGGAATGAATATGTACATTTCAGTTCTCTAAGTTTCTTATCCCCCCCCCCATCTTAGATTCAGTTCTCCACATTGCTTAAAAAAAATCTTCATGAAAATTCATCCAGATTTGGGTGCAAAGTTCTCCTAATTAACTCATTTCTGTATGCACTTTGGCTAATGTACACACTTTTGCAATCATTTCCCTCTAATATAAGGCATTTGTATGATATTCTGCATGTTATATGCAGACTTTATCCTAGTTTATGTATTTATGCACGCATTTCTTGCCTGCAGAACTATACTGCAAAATTCAGAGCCTTACGAATCTTGAAGGATAGTTGTATTTTGCTTTGCATCTTGTTTCAGAAGTGGGTATTCGCTTTAAATGTGAACTCAATCCAATATATCCTCCATCCCTACCTGCAACAATTTTTCCAGTTTGGAAATGTGTCTGTGAGAGTGGCAGATGAAACTGATGGACTACGCCGAGTTGGTGAAATTAACTGGGAAAATTCAAAACCAGCAAGACCAGACTTTCCCGAAAGATTGGAAGAAATTAATGCTATATTTGAAAGACAATTGTAATCAATTGACATCGCTTGTAGGGTTGCAAGACGTTTTGTAAGGAGAACTATATGAATTGTTGCAAAAAAGGACTAAGAAGGAGTTTATTTAGGAATTGGATTTTATAGCAATATCTATTAAAATAAAAAGCAAGATCAGAAAGAAAGTTAGAAAACCATTAGTCGAGGTTGACAGCCAAAGGTTTGTTATATTGTATAAGATGGGATGTTATGTTTGGAAAACATGAGCAAAAACTATATATATATATATATATATATATATATATATATATATATATATATATATATATATATATTGCTTTCGTAGATTTTCACGGGTACAGGAATGCAGGTTTTGGTGTTTTCGGGTGTCTTCCCGTGTAAGAGTTGGGGTGTCTAGGCGACGTTTCGACGAGGTCTCACTCGTCATCTTCAGGCTGGTGCTTTCGGCTTCTTGTTACTGGAACAGAGCAGGATCTCAGTGTTTGAGTTCCTATAAATACTGTTGAGGGGGTGTGGTGTATAGCCTCCAACGTTCTGGGCAGAGAGGAAGTTCCCAGGTTAGTGTGCCTTTTCTTCTTTTGTTCATTAATTACTTGAGGGATATCCTGAGAGATTTCTTGAGTGATATTCTGAGTACCATTTAGGAGGGTCATTAGGAGTGGATTAGTTGCTAAAGCTTTCGTGTCTTGACCTCTTGAGCTTGTGAAGAGTTTTTTTTCCTGAGAAGATGGCTGTACTGCACTTAGTTGTGCTCTGGCTTGGCTTCGTGTATAGGGGCGAGCTGTGGTTTTGTGCCCTGTGCCAGCCAGATCTGTGTAGGGATTGTAGGGGGGTGCAGCATCCGGAGGTGCCACTGTGGTTTGGCTACTGGATGGTGTCTGTAATTTATCTGTGGAGAGGGTCTGGGTTTGGGTCTGGTGAGGTTGATTGGAGATGGCGTTCTGTGTGCCTCTGGTTCTGGTGTCGGTTTTTGTGGGGAGGGCTAATTTCCAGATGTCTGGCAGGCGGGACGTGTCGTCACGCTTGTTCATGTTGTGAGGGTGTTTCTCTATCTCGATGGCTTCCATGATTATTCTCTTGTGGTGGTGTTCCATGTTAAAGAGCAATTTGGAATCTGCAAAATTAATTTCGTGTCCTGTTTCTTTCATGTGTTGGTAAAGAGAGGAAGTTTTTTCTTCTTTTTTGACGGCATTCTTGTGTTCTGCGATACGTGCATTTATTCGTCTGTTTGTTTGTCCAATGTACGTGGCTGGGCAGACTTTGCAGGGTATTTCATAGACCCCTTGGTTTTCTAACTGGATTTTATCTTTGGGGTTTCTGAGGATATTGGCTATTTTTTGGTTGGTGCAAAAGGCTGTTTTGATATTGTGTTTATGGAGGATTTTGCTAATTTTATCTGTAGTGCCCTTGATATAAGGAAGGAGGGCCATGCCATTGTTTTCTTCTGTGTCTTGGTTTTTGGGGGGTGTTTCTTTTTGGATTAGTTTCGTAACCCTGTTTTGCTGGTATCCGTTGGCGATTAACACATTTGAGAGATTCTGTAACTCAGTTGTCAAGTGGTCTTTGTCAGCCAGCAAAACAGGGTTACGAAACTAATCCAAAAAGAAGTTAAAAAGAATGGAAAGTATTTGCTGAGTCTTATTTAATGAGGGTTAAAATATATTCCGTTCCCACTCTATCTTTTTTATTGTTGTTTTCCAAGTATCATTTGAATAACTGGTATTTCATCAAATCTTTTTAAATATTTTAATAAAACAAAATTAAAAGTGCCAGATATTTATGAGACTCACTGCTAAGGCATTACGAGACATAAGCATTTCCGAGGAGAAATACAGCAAAGCTAATATACGGGTTGCTTTCAGTTTAACAAGCCTCATGTGAGCCCAGTTGGAATGAAAAATGGTTGCAGTGCTTAGGGGAACTGCAATTCTAACTTGAGGTTGCATTGCTGTGTACTTACCTGAGAATAAGTTCCCACTGACCTCAGCAGGTCTGACTTTTGAGTAAATATGCTTAGGATTCCTCTGCACAATTCATATTGTACTAGGCAGCTTGAGAAATGTGTTTGGCATTTTTTGCTGTTAAAAAAATTACAAAAACAGTTAAATGGGGAGAGTTAATTGATTTGCAACAAAGTAGAAAAGCTATTAGACATAAAAAATTCCTTACAGTTTTGACATTTAGATGTTTGTTGCAATTTTGTTTTTTTAAAAAACCCTTTATTCACTGTAGCTTTTTTTTAACCTTTTATTCACTGCTCCATCTTCCATCTGACAGCCCTTGACATATTTGAAGATCATTATCTTATCTCCCCTCAATCTCTCTTTCCCAGGGTAAACATACCCAACTCCCTCAACTGTTCCTCATAAGGCTTGGCTTCCAGACCCTTGAATATCCTGGTCATCCTGTTCCAGCTTATCAACAGCCTTCTTAAATTGTGGTGCCTAGGTGTGGTCTGATCAAGGCAGAACAGAGTGGTATTATTACTTCCCTCGATCTGGACACTGTTGATGCAGCCTAGAATAGCATTAGCTTTTATGGCGGCTGCATCACACTGTTGACTCATGTTAAGTTTGTGGTCTACTAAGACCCATAGACCCTTTTAACGTGCAGTACTGGTAAGCCACTTGTTCCCCCTCCTATATTTGTGCAGCTGGTTATTCCAGCCTAAGACCAGAAGCTGACATTTGGCCCTATTGAGATTCATTTTGTTAGTCTGGGACCAGTTCTCCAATCTTTTAAGGTCATATTGAATCTTGATTCTTTCTTCTGCGGCATTAGCTATCCCTCCCAGTTTGGTGTCGTTTGCAAATTTGATGAGTGTCCTCTCAATTCCTTTGTCCCAAGTTGTCTATAAAGACATTGAACAACAACAACAGTCCAAGGACAGAACCCTACAGAACCCCATTTGTCACTTTCCCTCCAGGATGACAAGGAACCATTAATGAGTACTCTTTGGGTTCGATCAATCAACCAGCTACAAATTCACACAGTTACCTCGTCCAACCCACATTTACCAAGTTCTTCACAAAAATATCATGAGGGACTTGGTAGTGGAATGCATGAATACACAGCAGGAAGAGTGAATCAGGGTGACTGATCTGATTCTAATGTGGTCTATTAAACAGAGGCACAAGGGGATCTTGCAATTTGTTAATTGCGTAGCAAGGAGCAGAATCACTGGCCTGGCCTATTTTCCGCCTATATCTATTGAAGCTGTAGTAATTGCAGTAGTAAAAGTTGCTGATGCCAAGGATTTGAGTTTATTCAGTTACCACTACCTAACAAAATCTGAGCTTCAAAAATAAAGCAAAAACTAAAAGCCCAGCCTTTCCCCCACTCCATGTTGATTGTATGGTTGGATCAAGGAAGGAAGAAGTGAGAATCCTTTTGAGTACAGCAGCACGACAATTCTATCCCTCATGCAAAAACAGCCCTTACATGTGGAAGCTTACAAAAAGATTAATAGGTAGATATTTGCTTGTGGTGTCCTGCGGCGCTACTATACAGGAGTCAAGCTTCAAAAAGCAGAAATTAAGATATGACTGCTGAGAAGGGGAAATATTTTCCATGAGAAATGTTTTGTTGGAGCTGGTGGAAGTGCATCTTTTGAGTCAATACACCTACGGGTTTTTCCCCCTTTATTTAAAAAATACAGTGCTGATAGAAAGCTAGGCAAGAAGAGATTGAGGAAGATTTGCATTAGGCAATATACATATGAACAGTATCACATAAATCAGCAATAAACATAAGAATGTCCCATTTTCACATTATAAATTAGCTCTGAATAGAACAGTGCCCATGGCAGAAGTAATTGCGCTTTCAGAAATTTGAATGTTTATGCTCCCGAGTCAAGAGATTTGCATGTGGTACCCAGGTGCCCCTCATGGGTGCATCAGATCCTATGGGGCCCATGTGCAAAGATCTATTTCCACTGTCGAAAAAGTGGAGAAGGAGTTGTCGGCAGTTAGCCTCCACATGTGACTTCCTGTGATGGCAGCCGAGGGATGATGGGAAATGTAGTCCAACAACCCCTGGAGGGCACCAGGTTAGTGAAGTCTGGTATGAAGTAAGAAGCTACCTTCAGAAGTGAAAAAAGAGGGTCAACAGAAATAAAATAGGCAGGGGACACATTCAGAAAGAAAGGTAAACTTCAGACTCATTCTAGAGTTAAGACGAATTCTTGAACGAATGTTTTAAACTCTGTGACTTCTGATTTATATTTTATAGGATTACTTCCCCTGCCCCATCCCCATCAGGCCCCAGGGTGGGTTACAACAACAGTATAATAATATTGTAATGCAATAGTAAGAGCAGTTAAACAAATTGCATTGGAATATTAAATATTAAAATCAGTTAACTCAATTTATATAAGAATAGGGTAGGATACATGCATACAATTCCACCCTCCCTCCCCTGCAGCAATAACTTTGCCGGGTTGGTTGGTTTAGATTCTTTCTGTAGATGAGTTAGCCTGGAAAAACCTAGTCACTTAACCTCAAACCATGGTATGTGCAAAGCATGTGCTCTTTCCATAAAGCCATTATTTCTCCCTTGCAATTGGGAGAACTTTTAATTTTAATTCAGTGAAGCATAGCGGACAGGCATGGGCCTTTGAAGTGTTTTTGTTTGTTTGTTTGCTTTATTTTTAAACTTCTTCCTTTAAAAGGCAATGAAAACCCAGATCCGTTTGCCCTTTAGCAGCAGCAAATACGGTATCTCTTTGCATGCCTTTTGAAGCTCTGACTATTTTGCTGCCTTTCCACAGGTCTTGCCTTTGATTTTGTTAGCCTTTTCGAAATTGCAGGTTTCCCACCTCCTTTCTGCCGTTCTAATTGGCCTTTCATCTTAGTCTCATCCAGCATCCTATTGTCCAATCCTAAAATATGCTTGCCATGATGGATCTGCAGAAGAGAATTTTTTAATTGGACCTATGATATTCCCCCAGGAAATATCGATGGAGGCTTTCATTTTTCATCTGAGCTGGGGCATTTTGATAGAAACTGAGAGTCAGGTAATAGCCTTGGCAGTTGCTTTTTAATCAGGTCTACTGTTTAGGCATCACTGAAAAGAAAATTAGAGTCCATAGGCACAATTGGTACTTTGTGATCAAGTCCATTTTCTCCCATTGAGAGCATTTCATCAGTTGACAATTTCCAATTAATCCTCTATTCTTCTGTTGATAATGAATTCTTTTATGTGGGCTTCCCTCTAAACATAACTGCAATATGGACTACTGAATATAGTAAGGTGAATGGCCATTTGTAACCCATTCTATAGTATGGCACTTGACTGAAAAAGGCATGGGCTCTTTTGTTCTGAATTTGCATATACCTATGGGGAAAATTGGGCTTAATTGTTAAGCATTAAGTATGGCATTTGAAAGAAGAATGATTGCAATAGAGGACTATTCGCCCTTGCCCAGCTTATACTATTGCATGCAGATGAATCAACATGGCTATGAATGACTACTACATAGGTTTTCATGACACTTGGAGACATTTTGAATTATTATCCTATTTCAAGTGAACTGGTTTATTCTCTGCTGAATTCTGAGGAATTGCATGGACTCCTCCAGAAAAACCCATTTATGCAGCATTCATCCTGTTTTGCTTGTACAAAACATATGCAGTTGATGGACTCCTTCCTGTCTTTATTAGGCATTTATCCTGATTTGCTTCTGGGGTGTTTACAAGTCTCCCCATTAAGCATTTGTTCATCCCAGGCTTTTCAACTCATTTCCCCATCACTTTCCAAGCAGCAAACAAATAAACAATGTTTTAAAAAGCGGATTAGTTGCACCAAGGCGATAGAGTAGTTTAACCCACTTTAATTGCACAAACCTAAAGTTCTGGTAGGCACTTGAATCCCTCTCACAAAATATTCTCAGTCTGGAGGCACCCTAATTTTTGGAATTGGGAATTGAAGGTGGGGATGGGTGAAATCACTCTATTCTGCATACAAGACATAAGCATATATTATGCTTTTGCATAGATACATTCCATTCTATTTCTGTATTAATCTGAGAGGATTGGGAAGAGGGGAATCTGCAGAAAATGTTGCATACAAATACATCTTAAAACATGTCTTCTCTCAAAATATATTTTATGTGTGAACCAGGCCATTGATGAGGCGAATAATAGAAAGACTCTGTTGTGCCTAGTAGGGATACCTACAGATGGTTTGGCATCTGTAGAGAATTGAGCGCATTGATTTACAAATAAGCAACCCAAATTGCAAATTAAACACAGGTAGGTTAATAATCTTTCAAAAAAGAAAGAAAGAAAAAGAAAAAAGAGGAGATAGAAGGAGATAGCTTTGATTTTTATTTTTTTTACTTAATTAAGTAGGGATAGGAAGAATTCCATGTTTAAGCCATCATTACACAAAACCAGAAATCTTTTTGTTTACCTTTTTTTTTAAAAAAAGGAAAGCTAAAGAGAGACATCCATTGTAGTTAAGCACTTGAGCAGCTGCATGTCTTTTCGTACCAAAGTTACACAGTTGCATCTAACTGCACCTTTAAAAAACCTGTTTTCATTATATTTCCAAGTGAGAGCTAGAAAACATATCAAGAATGTTAAATGTGAGAC
Organism: Podarcis bocagei; assembly: GCF_964188305.1. NCBI lineage: Eukaryota > Metazoa > Chordata > Lepidosauria > Squamata > Lacertidae > Podarcis > Podarcis bocagei. Next base: position 69,746,311 of record NC_138129.1, read on the forward strand.
TTTGGGTCCTGTTTGGCAGGCAGGCAGAACAAGGCTTGGATTCTTATCCAAACTAAACATTTTGTGTTTCACAAAACGCTACTTTTGCAGTCAGTTTATTAGTGTGGAAAATGATACAAAAGATTTGTACAGAGCCTGAGTAAAAGCTGCCTTGACATATACAGCCAGCAGAATCTCCCCCAAGAGAGGCTGCAACATGTTTAAGACCAAAAGTAAATTATCCTGAGCTTTTGGATAGCCTACTAAAATTACTCAAACTAAAGTCCTAGCATGTATCAGATTCGCCTTGGAATTATTTCTCCTTTAAAGAAAAAGAAAAAGCCTCCATGGTGATAAATTCCAAGACTGGCTTTCTATATGTTGAGATTGTGTAGATTCACTAGTGAGCTTTGAAAGGGGATGGCAGAAACAGATAGAATTCCCACAGAAATAGGTGGGTAAAATCTAACCAAAATGAAGCACTCTTCACACCTCACTCATTTCAATGGGAAAAGATTAATTTATTACTTTGTTCATTATTATTATTTTTTAAAAGAACATTATATACTACAATTTTCCAGAGAAAGTCCCTCTAGGGTAGCACAATAGAGACATGAATAAATCACAAACTATAAAACAATCATGTGCTTTACTCTCAAATAGAGGCCAATAAAACTTAAAAGATGAACTTTGGATGAATTGTGTCTCAGGCCCCATCTGCACTCTACATTTAAAGTAGCATAATACCACTTTAAGCAGTCACGGCTCCCCACCTCAAAGAATACGGGAAACTGGTTTCTTAAGGGTGCTGAGATTTGTTAGGAGATCCCTATTCCCTTCACTGAGCTACCATTCCCAGAGTGGTTAAAGAATAACGCCCTTTTCTCAGTGAACTCTGGGAATTGTAGTTCTTTGAGGGGAATGGGGGTCTCCTAACAACTCTTAGCACCCTTAACAAACCACAGTTCCAAGGAGCCTTTTGTGTGTGTGTGTGGAGGAGACATGATTTTTAAAAGTTGTATTATACAGTGGTACCTCTACTTACGTTCCCCTCTTGTTACGTATCCTTTGGGATATGCACGTGGCAAACCCAGAAGTATATTTCCGGGTTTTGCCGTGCACGCATGCGCAGAAGCGCTCTATCACGCCGTGTGTGTGTGCAGAACAGGCACCTCCGGATGCAGAAACCTTGGGATCCGACCGCAGCTCCGGAATGGATCCTGTCCGCAACCGGAGGTACCACTGTACAGTGATACCTCAGGTTAAGAACTTAATTCGTTCTGGAGGTGTGTTCTTAACCTGAAACTGTTCTTAAGCTGAAGCACCACTTTAGCTAATGGGGCCTCCTGCTGCCGCTGCGTGACCGCTGCACAATTTCTGTTCTCATCCTGAAGCAAAGTTCTTAACCCGAGGTAATATTTCTGGGTTAGCGGAGTCTGTAACCTGAAGCGTATGTAACCTGAAGTGTATGTAACCCGAGTTACCACTGTACTGTTTTAAATGTACAGCACAGATGAGGCCCTAATACTTTATTTCCCCTGAGGCACCACTCTAACTTGCACAAAATAAAGAGAAGCAACAACAACAGGGGAACAAAAATCAATCAAACAACACCAACAACAAAAAGACAGTCCAAAAATGATTCTCAGAAATAGAAAGTATGGTATATGTTATTCCCCCCCAATGTGTTTTGACCTGGGCTGCCTCCAGACCATTCACATTTTCTGGAAGGGATTCAAGCTCATCCCAGAAACATATTAGAATGATGGCTCAGTAAAAACTGGCCATAGTCTTTGTGCAAGGAAACAGGAACCCTTAGTGTGAGGTCATCTTTCTTTTCAAGATGACTCTGGGTTGTATCCAGTGGAGTCATAATCAAGTGTTGACCCACTTAAGTAACTTGGCTCCTTGGAGCAAATAGCCATTTGTAGGGAATACTTGGTCATCATGAAATAATCACTGGTCAACAACAAATTTGTTGTCTGCATTTTTTCAGTTGATTTAGGACGAATCTGATGCACTGAATCAAAAAATCACATTGGTTTTGCTCAATCAGGTCAAGTTTTTGAGCTATGGCCACGTCATTTTTTTACGTTTTTGTTTACATGTACGCTTGTGTGGAGCATTTTAGAAGAAGTTGGTGGGGGTAAAATGCCATATCGAATAATTGTTTTGATTGGAAATGATTATTTTAATGACAAGAAGTATTCAGGTCCGATAGTTCTGGGTGATTATGTTGAAAAGGGATCAGTTTGAAGTCATAAAACCTCAAAATCTTCCATAAATTGGTGAGGCTGGGATCAACAGAAAGAACCAGAGCAGCCTCAAGTATCCTGATCTTCAATCAGCACGTCGTCCTGTAGCTCATTGTGATGAAATTCCAGTGCCTATCTTCGGAGAACTTCCTGACATTAGTGACGAAGATGCCTCCAGTGTTGAAGGACATGAAGAAGAAGTGGTTCTTGAATATGATGCTCAACATCCATTTTCCCAAAAGGAGTTGAATGATCTAGTTCATGACCTCAGCTTGTCAAAGCACTCTGCCGAACTGTTGGCATCCAGATTGAAGGAAAAAAACCTCCTCTCTGACAGTGCTCACATCAGCTTCTTCCGCAACAGGCATCAAGAGTACCTCAGTTTTTTCTCGGAAGAGAAGGACTTGGTGTACTGTGCAGATATTGCGCAGCTTCTGCTCAAGCTTGGAGTGCCACAGTATGAACCCAAAGATTGGAGACTGTTCATTGACAGCAGCAAGCGATCACTGAAATGTGTTCTGCTACATAATGTCAACCAGTTTGCCTCTATACCCCTGGCTCACTCGACTACACTGAAGGAGAACTATGAAGCGGTGAAGTATGTGCTGGAGAAAATTGGTTATGATCAGCATAAATGGTTTATTTGTGTTGACCTGAAGATGGTGAACTTTTTGTTGGGACAACAGTCTGGCTTTACCAAGTACCCATGTTTTCTGTGCATGTGGGGGTGCATGTAGGGACCGTGCTCAACATTACACGAAGAAGGACTGGCCTGTGCAGGAGGAATTGGTGCCTTGCAAAAAAAGGAACATCATCAATGACCCTCTGGTGGACAGAGACATAATACTCTTCCCACCGCTGCACATCAAGCTCGGCTTAATCAAACAGTTCACCAAGGCTCTGGACAAGGATGGTGACTGCTTCACTTACTTGTGCCAGGCTTTTCCAGGATTGACCATGGAGAAGTTGAAAGCTGGCATCTTTGATGGTCCTCAGATCCGTCAGCTCATCAGAGATCCAGAGTTCGGAAACTCAATGAACGAAGTGGAAATGGAAGCGTGGAAGGCATTTGTTCTGGTAGTGAAGAACTTTCTTGGCAACAATAAGGCCAGAAACTACGCAGAACTTGTCAACAACATGCTGACTGCTTTCAGAAACCTGGGCTGCAACATGAGTGTCAAGATGCACTATTTTCACATATGGACCGGTTTCCTGAGAACCTGGGTTCAATGTGTGACGAGGAGGGGGAGAGATTCCATCAGGACATGAAAGAGATGGAGACCAGGTATCAGGGTCGCTGGGACGCAGTCATGATGGCTGACTAATGTTGGACTCTGAAGAGAGACCTCCCTGCCGCTGAGCATTCCAGGAGTTCCAAGAAACGGAAGTTCAAGCCCTGAAGTTTGAAAAATGGTGAAGCAACATGCAATTTACGTGTACTTACCTTTATCAATGCCCACCATTCAGTTTACAGTAAACCTGACCTGATGGAGAGAAACGGATGCCATTTCCTGATTCAGCAGTGCAAAAATACCCTAAATCAGTTGTAGAAATCTAGACAACATTCAAAAAGTAAAAAATTATTACCCAGTGTGGTCTTGGACCAGGTTAAGCATACCCTCTTCCACCTGCCAATATCTCCCCCAATACAAATTCTTCATTCCTTGTCTCTCCCACCCCCAATTTTTGTGCTTGTCAGGATAATATGCATATCTACCCTTAGGGTCCATAACCTCTAGATCAGAAAGAATGGCTTTCAATGAAATTTGAGCCATAGTCCTCTCTGTTTAGATCTGGAGCCACGATGCCTTTGGATTGCAAGGGGACAGTGTTCTATACAAGCCACCTTTGGATATATTATTTAGGATTTCAAAGGCTCCTGTGTGGAATTTCTGAAAGGAGGCGCTCTGTCCAGGATCTTAGGCAAGTCAATAAAAAAATCAGGTTTTGGTGTTTGTCCCAAAAAACTCAACAAGTATTGAGTTTTCCTTAAAATAAAAAAAAAGCTCATCAATTTTGGGGGCTTCCTAAAAAAAAGCTCAATACCTTTTGGGGTGTCCGAGTTTTTAGCTTTTGAAATATGGGAACCCTATTTCCCTTTCAAAATTACCATCCATTCGAAAAGCAAACAGAACAGTGCTTTGAAGCTGCCCTAAGTTTATTTGCAATAGAATGGCATGGCTTCATTAAGCCTCATAAGAGAAAACTTGATAAATCAGATGGTGTCACAGTAAGATCAGATACTTCATTAGGCTCCAATCCATTGTTTGTTTGGGAAGAAGCTCTACTTTGCTTTCCCAGGATCACACTTTCAAACCAGACCACAAGCATAACTGTTTATGGCTTCTCTGTTCATAAAGCCCAGCTGTCAGTGTCACTTGCTCAGCTTCTAATGCACCCCAGCTGTGCACCCTGTTGCTAAATTTAACACCTATATGACTCTTTAAAGTCTGTTGTTGGTCTATTTTGTATTGGCTTGTTTTTTTTAAACCCATCTCAGTTAGGGTTTCTGCTGCAGACATGTTGAAGACACATCCACACACATCCACACACACACACACACACACACACACACAGAGAGAGAGAGAGAGAGAGAGAGAGAGAGAGAGAGAGAAGATTGTGATCCCAAACTATTTGAGGTGACACATGGGATAAAACTAGTTATTTAAGCTTAAGCTGGATGGCTGATGATGGTGAGATTCCAGGAGTCAAAACTGCCATTCCTTTCAGCAGACTGTAAAGGTAAAGGTAAAGGGACCCCTGACCATTAGGTCCAGTCGTGGCCGACTCTGGGATTGTGGCGCTCATCTCGCTTTATTAGCCGAGGGAGCCAGCGTACAGCTTCTGGGTCATGTGGCCAGCATGACTAAGCCACTTCTGGAGAACCAGAGCAGCGCATGGAAACACCGTTTACCTTCCCGCTGGAGCGGTACCTATTTATCTACTTGCACTTTGATGTGCTTTCAAACTGCTAGGTGGGCAGGAGATGGGACTGAACAACGGGAGCTCACCCCGCCGCGGGGATTCAAACCGCCGTCCTTCTGATCGGCAAGTCCTAGGCTCTGTGGTTTAGCCCACGGTGCCATATACACTTTGAGAAAAATATTTTAGCTTTGTCTTTATAAAAGGGAGGGAAAAAAAGGTCGGACCCAGAAAACAAAGGAGCTGAAATGTGATCATAGATATATTGGTCAAGAACTAAACTGAACCAATCAAACATGTCTTCTTCATAGTGTTGAGCTGCATCTTGGAGTGCAAATCCACCACGGACACCCAGATGTCCAAAAGGACAATGTTTTTTCAGCTTTGATAGTTGTGTAGGACAGTGAAGTTCAGCATGACACGCTACAGCTGCTGAAATCCTCTGTGACACTAAAGGTTCAAGAGTACTATATGCTAGGTTCTGCTAGATTTCCAGAAGTGGCTTCTACCCTGTATGAAAGATCACATAGAATGCAAATATGAACAGGGGATGAAATGTCATGAAGATGGGATAAAGTGCTCTCTGAATGCCCCTCAAGTGTCTTCACCTGAATGTGCCTTGAACCACACTTCAGATCTTCTAATACGGGAAAGTCCAAAATGGAGCCACTGTGGATGGGAAGACTCTGTGGTGCTACTTGTACATCCTTCCCTGTTTTCTCCGCACTTTTTGCCCCTGTGCATTCAGGCAAATGCCCGGATGAGGCTAAAATGTGTTTGCAGACTTCTTATATCCCCACCTTTTGTGTACAGGAAAAGGGTAACTCACAGATCATCAAGCTAAAATCAACTTTAGAACTCAAGAAGTGAAAGTTGCTTACAATTCGTGTATCTTTAAAGGAAGTTAATCTGCCCTGTATGCTTTACTGTAAACGATCATAGGATGTGTTTGCAAAACTGTGCTATTAAACACCCTGCCAGTGGTTTTGCCTTCTTTTCCTCTCCCTGCAGATGAAAAATGGTCATGTTCGAACTGCTAACTACTCAGTGGTGGAAGTCTTCCTTTTGAAGAGTACAAAAGGAAACGAAACTTTTACGGGGCTATTTTAAAAAGGCCTTCCAAGATGCCCATTCCTCCGAGGAAATTAATGGGTGCTTGGGAACCTCCTCTCCTTGTGCGATTGAAAAATCTTCCTTTTAACCTTTGGCTCCATTTTCATGGTGGCATTTAAATCTGCTTTTAGCAGGCGGCTGTTTTTGTTTTTGTTGTTGTTGTCAGAGAACAGGAAAACTGCATTAAAGGCACCCCCTCCTTCAAAAAAATAATAATAAAAAATAGAAGAAGGCAAGCTTGAAACCAGCAGCAACAACAAAAATCATCAACATCCTGCTGTGCTTATTTTTGATGACCTTTTCGCACAGCTTTCACTCACGACCAGTGGAAGCAGAACAGCATACGCAATCTACGTGGTTGGTCTAGGTATGGAACACCCATTCATGTCACCGGTACTTATTGAGGGTTCCAGAAATGTCCTTGACATTTTGGGACTGGAAGAAATAGAAGGGTGGCTGAGGGTTTTTTCTGTTTTTTGTTTTGTATGTGTGTTGGGTTTCTTTTCAGCAGTTTCAATTCCTTGCTTCTTTCTTTTCTGGTGGCATCATTAAAACTGAAAGCCATACAATTTTACCACTAAAAGACCTTTCCAATACTTAAGGATATCCTTTCAAGCTCCAAGTGCATTCACCGACGTGGCCGCTCCTTTATCAAGAAAATATATCCACATTTTGTTTGTGGTGTTGTCAAAAAACCTTGACAGCTAAAGAATTCATTATTGGAAGTGCAGATTCTTTTCTGCTGTCACTCGCAAGTGAGGAGAGGCCTTCCTTTCACATGTTGGATCCAATGCCACATTGATTATGCAAATAGTCTTTGTGAGTGCCTGAGGCATACATTACTTACCTTCTTATTTTAGCAGCTTAGAAAGCAGCCCCGAATTGCAAACTGCTTTTACGTTAGTAAATTGTATTCCACTAAGACATCCGATTTCTTTACTTTGTCCTGATCTCAGGAGCCAATATCATCACTATCTTTATTCCACTAAGCTGGAGTTGAATTTCATTCTTGGGAACATTCTCGCCCACCGCAATTCCCATATATCTTTTTCTGCAAAGAATACACACACACACACACACACACACACAGAGAGAGAGAGAGAGAGAGAGAGAGAGAGAGAGAGGGTCAGTCTTCAGTTCAAAGCCTTATTTTTATTTAAAGCAATCTTTTTAAATTATTATTTTAAAATCTCCTAGCGCTGTAACCCCAGAGTTGGTTGCGACTGGACTTAACTGTCAGGGGTCCCCTTACCTTTACCTTATGATTATATTTATCCCCATTTCATTTTCTCCCGTCCTTTTCTTAACCTTTCTACCCCTCTCCCACCCACCCCCCAATTTATTTCAGCATGCAACTTTCAATACTTAGGAATTTGTAAAATACATTTTATCGGAAAGGAAGAGCACAATCCTGTGAATTTTTTTACTCTGAATTCATTGCATTCCTGGGAATTTTTGCACAAGGTTGCAGCCTAGAAGTGCAATCCTGCGAATGCCTACTCAAAAGTAAGTCCCACCACGGTGAGAGAGAGGCAATATCTACTGCAATATCCACCAACTGCTATAAGGAAGTTTTCTGTTGGTGGGTGAACGTCTCAAGCAAGGAATTTTCAATGTCCCCACACTCTGCTCTTAGGAGCACAAACCTTCTTCTTTTAATTATTTCGAAGACTGGAAACAAATAAAAATAAAACACAAGGATAAAAAATAAACAAATACAAATATTATGCATACACTGATATTGTCAGGCACACCTGATTAAGTATGGTTTTAACTCACAGGTTCATAAAGTTTAGTCAATTTATGCCTGCCACTTGGACTTATTTATCATTGCGGCTCAGGATCATGATACCTCAAGGATCACCTCCTTCCCTATGAATCTACCCAGACTTGGATACATCTTCTGAGGCCTTCCTCGTCTGTGAGGAGGTCCGGAGGGTGGCAACACGAGAACGGGCCTCCTTTAGACCCCAGTCAAGCTTGCAAAAATATACCATTTGCCTGACAATAAGTGTTGGAAATGTAAAGAAACTGAGGGAACATTATTTCACCTTTGGTGGACTTGCCCAAGGATTAAGGCTTTCTGGGAAATGATATATAATGAACTCAAAAAGGTATTTAAATATACCTTTCCTAAGAAACCAGAGGCCTTTCTTTTGGGCATTGTTGGCCAAATGGTGCTAAAGAAGGACAGAACCTTTTTTATGTATGCAGTAACAGCAGCAAGGATACTCATCGCAAAATATTGGAAGACACAAGATTTTCCCACTCTGGAAGAATGGCAGATGCAACTGATAGACTACATGGAATTGGCAGAAATGACTGGCAGAATCCGAGACCTGGGAGAAGAGATAGCGGAAGAGGACTGGAATAAATTTAAGGACTATTTGCAAAAATACTGTAAATTGTATGAATGTTAGAATGATGCAGGATATAAAGATAATATGGTATTAGTGACATAGCTGAAAGGACTATGAAAATAATTGGTTTATAAGAACAAAGGTGAAATCTGAACAATATTATGTCAAGCTTAAATATTTGATAATAAAGGGAAGAATTGGAGACATAATAGCTGAAACGTATAACTTAAAACAAGTTTTGAGAGAAGGTGAAGCATTGCTGAATAAGATTCTGAAATGGGAACACAGAGAAGGGAGATGTGAGGAGGTCGATGAAACAAGTTAAAGAAAGATAAAGTTATGGAACATTGGATGTGCGTTTTAATGTTATTGTGTGTTTTTATGTTGTATTGCTGTATTGTTTTCTATGTTTTTTTTCTTAATGTATTGTAATTTGTTTTGTTGTCTTTCTTCTTTCTTTTTTCTGTAATTTTTAAACCTTTAATAAATATCATTTTTTTTAAAAAAAGAGAACGGGCCTCCTTTGCAGTGGCTCCCCATCTGTGGAATGCTCTCCCCAGGGAAGTTTGCCTAGTGCCTTCATTATATACCTTTAGGTGCCAAGCAAAAACGTTCCTCTTTAACCAGGCCTTGGGTTGAATGACATTCAATACCCTTTTAAAATATGTTGGGGAGGTGGGTATTATTGGTTTGTTCTTGTTCTTTGTGTTGGTTTTTTTCTATTATGCATTCTGTGTTTTTACATTGTGATTTTATCCTATGAACCACCTTGAGACCTGTAGTTTTAGATGGTATACTAATAATAATAATAATAATAATAATAATAATAATAATAATAATAATATCATACGCGACAGCATAGGGAAATGGGGACAATTATTGCTGTATCTAAGGGCTCACCCACACTTCTCTTGTCCTGCACCTAGAAAGCATGAGTCTGAGAGGTTTGCTGCTTCTCCTGTGTTTTCTAGGCCAAGATCCAACTGGTTTTATGTCTGCCCTGCTACTTTCCCTAGGAAAACCCACTCTCTGCCACTGAATCAGAATGAACGTCCATCCACAGACAATCAAATGTTTGTTCCAATTCAGCAGTAAAGAGTGGGTTTTCCGGGGGCGAGGGAAGAGGCAGGACAAGCGAAACTGTGAATGAGCCCTCACTGGTCCTGGATTGAGGTCCATGGTATCCAGTTCTGCCCACTTAATTTCAGTAGGCCGAATGCTGATGAAATAGTCAATTTGAATATCTTACGTTGTCTTGCTAACAATGTGAAGTCGTATAGAGAAACAGTGGCGATGATGTCATGGTCTGAGCTAGAAGCAAGCCATGTTACATCAGCTGAGATTGGCTTATAGAGTCACCTATGAATCTGATCCAGAAATGTTGGTTTTTGTTGTTGACCACAAAGGAAACCAAAATGGACTATAGAAGCAACAGTTTGAGGAAATCAAACAGCAGGAGATTTTTAACAGGAAATTCAAAGAGTGAGGTAAAAAATAACTCGAGGAACAACTGCTAGAGGAAGTTAAACAGTAGGATATTTTTTTCATAAGAGAAATCACAAATAGCAGAGAGACAAAAATTAGCCAGAAAAGCAACAGCCGGGGGAATCTGAGCAGCAGGAGACTTAGCAGCAAAATAGAAATAAAACAAACATAGGCTAAGAAAACGAGAGCTGGGCGAACCTACAACAGTGAAGAGAGATCAGAAGATGTAAATCTGAGCTCAGCCTAGTAGGCCATTTAAATAAACCCCAATGGCATGGTAAAGATAGCAGGATCATGGAACAAATCACAGTAGACTTTTCAAGAATTTGGCTTCGGATTAAGATACAACTTCTTTTCAAGGGTAAAGCTGGGGCTAAAGTACAAGGTCTAAACCTGCTTAAGAGCCATGCTGGTCAGGAAGCTGGACTAAATCTACAATTTTCTTGAATTCCCAAAATTATAGTATTTTTTTTCAGTGACAGAAAATGGTATATACAATTTTATAAATTGTCCATACTTTTTTCCAGTCTCTTCTTTATGACCTTCATTCAGAGCCTGCAAAACATTTGTAGCACCCATAACCCCAGTTATGTGAGAAATTATTTTGGAGTTCCTCACTGTCTGCTTAGGTTGCCACTGTATGGGATAACTTGGTCTTATTTGCAAAACTGCTTAATAGTCATTGTTTCGTGCAATCCTTAGACTACAGTTGAATGTACCTACAAAATAGTCAGCTCCTGACATACGTAATGTGCCATTAGTGAAAATCATTTGGCTTTGTCTGACTTATTATATCACTCCTTTTCCTTTGAATAAGGCTGGAAGCAGTACTAATATATTATACTGTGTTACCTGATATTCCGGTAATAATAAAGGTAGCCTCATTTCCATCTCTAAACGGCTAAAAAATGGCAAAATAGTTACAAACCAGGCCTACCCATTCCAGCTACTGTTTGTAAGTGTAACCCAAGGCACCTGAGAGTTATATCAATGCTGCTAATAAATAATTGGTTCCATTCTGATGTGTCAATAGTGTAAAGAAATAAAATACATGCAACTTTCTGGTGTTTCTTGTAGTGTTTTGAGCTAGTTATGCAAGGAATATCAGGCAGAGATTTGGTCTGTGTGCCACCACTTTGGGCAAAGGAAGAAACTGCATAAAGATCAGCTAAGGCTGAGTCAGACAGTTGTCCTTTTGGTTCACTTGTCTCCATACTAACAATCAGTGGTTCATTAGCATTTCAGTCGGGGTCTATCCCAGCTATACCTGGAATGGACTGAAACCTTCTATAAGCAACACATGTGCTTTACTACTGAACTGGGAAAGTGCAAATTTTGCCATTAAATGCAAACTGAATTGAATTTCTCCCTATCCCCGAAACCCTGAATCTCAGGACTTCTTGTCTTGATTCTGCCTATTGGTTTAATCCAAGCTGATATGTAGACGTGTTTCTTAATAACGGTCTATATCAGTAAACAGATGTTAAGCTACTTTCATAAGGTTTTTTGCTAGGGTGTTTGTGTGTGTAAGCAACTGCATCCAGAAACATGGCGAGCATGTTACTATCTTGTGCTATTTAGCATGCAAAAGGAAGCAACTGAGATAAGAAAATTTAAAAAGCAAAGCATACCTAATGGGAGGGGTGTCAACACTGTATCTTACTCCATATATCCATATTATGAGCAAGTCCCAAAATCTGAAATATGCAAGAGATAGCATCTGATGCATGACATTCTCCTGGCTAGAGCTAGGCTAATAATGTGAAAGAAACTCACCGAAGCAAATGAGAGAACGCCAGTAAACTAGCAGAAGGAGATCCCACCTGGGAAATGTTTCAGGACTTCTAAGGGTTTCAGTCATGTCACTGAAACTGTCAAAGGTAAGCAGATATATCAGAGTGAGCTCCTGAGCAGTTATGGGCAGGGTACTGGTAAGTTAGAAGCAGGAGAAAGTTTAAGGTTAAAGTAAAGGTAAAGGGACCCCTGACCATTAGGTCCAGTCGTGACCGACTCTGGGGTTGCGGCACTCATCTCGCTTTATTGGCCAAGGGAGCCGGCGTACAGCTTCCGGGTCATGTGGCCAACATGACTAAGACACTTCTGGCGAACCAGAGCAGCACACGGAAACGCCGTTTACCTTCCCACCGGAGCGGTACCTATTTATCTACTTGCACTGGCGTGCTTTCGAACTGCTAGGTGGGCAGGAGCTGGGACCGAACAACAGGAGCTCACCCCGCCGCGGGGATTCGAACCGCCGACCTGCTGATCGGCAAGCCCTAGGCTCTGTGGTTTAACTCACAGCGCCACTCGCGTCCCTTGTATTATAGTGTGTTAAATGTATAGTGTAAATGTGGTCAGTATCTATTTTGCCCATCAGATGGCAACCGGTTTGGGGCAGTAGCAGGGATGGTGGAAACAGCCCATGGATGAGATGTGGCAGACGTGCCACCACTATTGTCATTTCCTCAGTATGACTGTGTGCCCGACTATAGTACACCAAGAGCCCAGAAACATTAGGTATAATAAAGATGGTGTGGGTTGTGCATGCAGCCAACTGGATGCAACCTTTCTTCACATAGCCGGCCCCTAAAAATGTTTCTACATGGGTGTTTGTAAAGTGTGGGCCCCAGTATCTCCACTTCTGTGCTGGATGCTGACATTTGGTCTGCCTCATGGATGCACATGGAGAGGAGAGGAGATGAAGTCCTGTATTCCCAGTGCATGCTAAACCATGGCTAGGGACATGTGGTGGCCTCCAGATGTTCTTGGACTTCAACTTGAACTTCAGTTGTTATCCTTGACCATTGGCATGCATGCTGGGGTGGATGGGAGTTGGAGTCATCTCAAGGGCCCTTGTTGCTTAGTCATGGTTTAGGGTTATGTCCATTGGTTTCATTGGTAGAACTACGCAGCATGCCAACTGGTATGGCGGGGAACTCACTCAGAAGCATTCAGTGTGTGTTTGTTTCTGTGTGTGTGTAGTAGCAGTAGCAGTAGTTTTTCAAAATCATGTATAACGGTTGCTTTTGAGGACCTTCTCCCATTCTTGGCTCTGTGATGTCCGAACTGAATAGTCACTAAGGGTTAAGCTCTAATGCGAGGGAGATGTATAGATTCTGCCAGTACTGAAATAAGCCTGTCCAGCTGGCTTCTGTTGCTGAATTGTGGACTCTTTGGAGACAAATATTACTTATGTCATGTAGGGTAAAAAGATGAGTAACTTATGTGCTTGGTCTCACACAGCTTAAAAGTAATTTATGACTGGCAAAGCTTTAAGAAATGAATATCCCAGCACAAAAGATCTTATTACTTTTGGCACCATAATACATTAGCACTGCCCTTTTGCAGCAAAAGAAAACATTAATGAAAGCCTCTGATACATGCTCCAGATCTGAAGTACCAGGGAATAAAAGCCTCTGTATTCCTTAGCCATCAGGATTTCAGTGCTATTTAAGGATTTGAATAATACCTCATTCAACACCTAAACCATAGGAAATCAAAGCAAAACAGGTTTCTTGGCAATTTCATTTATGAACAGAATGTACTAAATATTTCATTTTTGTTAAGGTTTCTCTGTTTTTTTAAAAGTTTTCATGGAAACAGAACAAAAATAAAAATATAACGTCCTTGGTTTAAAGGTCCCTTTTGCAGATTCCATAGGAAATCTGCATTAACCGATTTCAAGCATGTTGGTCATTGGGGTACTAATTAGGGCATGTTTTAAACCACTGCAGATATTTATTTATTTTCCTGGTCTGCACTACAGACAGATTATGCCTCTGGCTACTCATAATTTCCCCTCTTTTAATAATAATGAAGCTTAGAGTCACATAGTTTATAGCATACAACACAGAAAAGATTTGGCAGTGCTGATCGAGTAGAGGCATGTCAGATTACAGTTTTTACCCTTGAGTTACTAATTGGCCAGTGCTATGTTCATTTCTGTTATTGTGCTTTGCCTTTGTCTTAGTAATATGTGTTGACAGGAAAGAAGTCTGATTTCCCCCATGGCTTGTAAGGGCAGTGTTAAAGCGAAGATCAGGACTGCTGGCTGACATTAGTGAGATATCTTTGAAGTGCTTGCTTCCGCACCTTGCATCTGCCCTGAAGAACTGGGGCAAATTTCGCAAAAAAAGCTTCATCCACCTACAATTCCTGATCAGGTTTCACAATGCAGATATAATCCTCACAGTGTGCTTATGTACAAGCGTCCAGCTACCCCAAACACCTGAAGGCTTTGGTGTGAGACAGAGCAGCAAAAAATAATAAATATTATATACAAAATATATTTTGCAATTAATTAAAGCAGAACGACAACCTGTTATTCGGATTGCTCCTAAAGAGGCACCTAAACATAGCTGATGAATTCCAGGTTAGGGATAGGGGAGAATCATATAATTGTAGAGGTGGAAGGGACCCTCAGGGGGTCATCTAGTCCAACCCCATGCAATGCACAAAATGGATTCACTTCACATTTAACGGTGATTCTATCAATTTTAAGGGACGCGGGTGGCGCTGTGGGTTAAACCACAGAGCGTAGGACTTGCCGATCAAAAGGTTGGCGGGTCGAATCCCCGCAATGGGGTGAGCTCCCATTGCTCGGTCCCTGCTCCTGCCAACCTAGCAGTTCGAAAGCACATCAAAGTGCAAGTAGATAAATAGGTACCACTCCGGCAGGAAGGTAAACGCCGTTTCCGTGTGGCTTAGTCATGCTGGCCACATGACCTCGGCCAATAAAGCGAGATGAGCGCCGCAACCCCAGAGTCGGTCACAACTGGACCTAATGGTCAGGGGTCCCTTTACCCTTTACCTATCAATTTTGCACTTTCTAAACCAACATGACAAACCACGAACCAAACCACAGGGACTTAAAAACACCGAGAAAAGTCAGCAGGCAGTCTAGCACACTTGTGCACTTAACAGCTTATTCCAAGTAGTCTTCTTCAATCATTAAAGAAAACAAGACGGGGCAGGAGGCAAGTGTGCTAGCTTCACCACAAAGTGATACTATTGAAATACAAAGCCCGTAACAGCTTGGGGCCGGTGCTTGTGGGATCGCCCTATCCCATATGTGCCCAATCGACTGCTTCAATACTCCTTCCTCACATGTAAGAAATTAGATTATTAGTGTCACAGCATTTCTACTTTGGAACTCCCCACCTACTGAATTCAAACAGGCGCTTTCACTCATGGTAGAGTTGGCTCTGATTCCACTCCCTATCTCCAGACCATCCCTCATATCACTTGGGGGTAAAGACTGCATAAAGGGTGTGTACCCTACTCAAAGTGTTGGCCCAACGGCCATTGGAGGAAGCCCCATGACTCTCCTCTCAGGGAGTCCATGAAGTCCCATCCTGGCCCAATAGCAGCCCCAGCATGGATGTTGAAGTCACTCAGAACTATGGTCCTGGGGTTCTTCAACATCACACCAGAGACCAGCTCAGTCAGGGATGTCACTGGCCAACAGGGTAGTTGATTGACCAGAAGCATCTCCAAACTGTTTCACTAGCCCAACACCAGATACAGACTCTCTAAGCCGGTCCCAGGATCAAGAGATTTTCTGGTAAAGGAACTGGTGCTTCCATGGATAATAGGACACCCACCCCTTTGACCTCTTAGTCACTCTAGCCTGGTGCTGTACCAAGTGCTCAGATGGGCACAGCTGAGTTAGGTCAGGCCCACACAGCTCACCCATCCAAGTCTCAGTAATACACAATTGTTTTAATTTCTCTGCTCTGCATGATACTTTCCTCTGATGGTTTCTGCATTTGGCTTTTCTGCTGGTTTTGTATTTTTTATGGTTATTGTGGGTTTTTATTGCAGCCTGCTTTGATTGTTATGTTTTTATTTTATGTTTCTTGTGTGAACCCTAGATAATTAATTTTATGAGGCGTCTCATAAATACACATAAATAAAAATTGAATTTGCTATCTTAAGGATCCCAGTATCTGACATCAGGGCATCCCTGCTTCCTACTCAGCAACCAAGAATATAATTCTACAGGACTGTGATACACTGCAGCAAACCACATGCATCCAAAGAGATTCTCATCTTCTTGCTTTTTATTGCCTCTTGAAGAACCTTTGGCAGAGTTTTTGACAGACTAGTTTGATATGGCATCTCTCCACTTTCCAACCGAAGTGATTCACTTCCCCTAAGCTTGCTTGGAACCATTTCTGGACTGACACAGAAGAAAGGCAGATGCAGAAGAGCTGGCCGAGGCCAAGACTTATCCAGCCCTAAGACTGATGTTTTTCCCATTGCTCTGAACTGGATTATTCTTTAAGTCTGCAGTAGGGAACGTCAATGCCATGCAGGTATTTATGAACTACAATTCCCATCAGTCCTAGCAGGCATAGCCTATGGTCAGGATGATGGGGGTTGTAGTTCAGCAATGCCTAGAGGGCCAAAGGTTCCCCCCATCTGCTTTAAATCAAAGATATATTATTGTGTTGTGCCAAAGGTGAATACATTGGAGGAATGCAAGTGAAGGACAATATGCCCAAACAATAAATATTTCCAAGGTGAGGTCCACAGTTCAGTGGCAGGGGACATACTCTGTTGAAGGCTCTGGGTTCAGCCCCAGCACTTCCGTTTGAAAGAATCAGCTTGCAGTTTCTGAAAAGAACCTGTATCTAAGACCTTGGAGAGCTGCTGACCTTGCTGGGCCAACAGTTTGACTTGGTTTAAGGGAACCTTTTGTGTAATGCATGTGGGTGTGTTGTTGTTTTTAAGAGAAGCCCAGAATAGCATTCTAATATATCTGATGGACTGCAAGAGTATCAAACCTATCCATTCTGAAGGAAATCAGCCCTGAGTGCTCACTGGAAGGACAGATCCTGAAGCTGAGGCTCCAGTACTTTGGCCACCTCATGAGAAGAGAAGACTCCCTGGAAAAGACCCTGGAAAAGATGGAGGGCACAAGGAGAAGGGGACGACAGAGGATGAAATGGTTGGACAGTGTTCTTGAAGCTACCAGCATGAGTTTGACCAAACTGCGGGAGGCAGTGCAAGACAGGAGTGCCTGGCGTGCTCTGGTCCATGGGGTTACGAAGAGTCGGACACAACTAATTGACTAAACAACAACAATATCTGATTATTTTCCCATTCATTTAGAAACTGCCCCACATCTTTTGATATATGTTTATTGACTGAGCTAAGAGATCTTTAGCCTTTACACTCATTATAAACCCATTGGCCTTGCATCCACCTATCCACTGATGGATTGATTGATTGCATTTCTATGTCACCAAGGAGCTCTCCAAGGAGCTCAAAGTGGCACACATGGCTTCCCCTCCTTTCTCATTTAGTCCCCACAGCAAACCTGAAAGGCAGTGACTAACTCAAGGTCACTCAATGAATGTCATGGCTAAGTGGAGATTCGAACCCTAGTCTAAAAGGTCATAGTCCAACACTCTAACCACTCATTTCAATTTTGTCATGAGCATGGTTATTCTGGGTACTCTGGAATATTATATATGTTTCTTTTAAGTTTTTTAAAAAACCCTTTCTCCCTAATCATCAGAGCTGAATCCTCCGCTGATTACACAGTCTCAACAAAGAGCAAAAACCACACAAATCCTGGATGAGTGCAAGTATTGCATGCAAATTCAGTTTTAGAACATTGAAATGGATTTTAATACCCCATTAGTTTGCCGAAAGGACTCTTGTCCAATTTGCATTCACTCGACTTTGTCATAAGGTTTCAAGAATCTGCATTCCTTTTTTCCCCCTACCAGCAAACATTTCTCAGGCCACAAATATACCCAGAACTCAAGTTGTAACCATATGTGTGAGAACTACTAGTTATGTGTTTCCTGTGAAGTACCTGCCACTTCTTACGGCTCATGTGACAGACAGACCCAGAAAGTGCTTTGAAATTTATTCTCAAATAAAGTGAAAGTTGGGTTCCAAATCAATCCAGCAATCTTACAGCACAGGCTACTACAATGTTCTGCAGATTTTGGGAGGTTTCTGCTCATTAATTTACTCTGACTGAACTATAGAGGACACTGTTTTTGAATAAAACATATGATCTAGTGATTAATCAAATTCCTTTTCTGATGTGAGCGATAATCTGGCACCTGAAGGGTATGGAAGGACAGAACTAGAGCATCCGACGAAGAAAGTGAAATTCCCAGTTTGATAGCACCAAAAAAGCACTTATTCAGCGAAAGAGAATATCCAAGGGTTCTCCCCTCCCCATTTCTTTCTTATGAATGTCTAAATTAAGGTTACCTTGAGAGTGATGACATTAGTTAATACGTGACTACTGTATTAATTTTTGACAATGAGCTTAATTTGTCATTTTGCTGATTGAAATAAAATAGTACAAAAGCTTCAGCCTAATAAAACTGCAAGGGATTTTTTTCTCTCCTCAGGTAATGCAGTGCAATAGCAGTTCCCACGCAGATGCCATTGTAGAACAGCGGCACACTTGGTTCACTATTATTAGTTTGCTAAATGTGTGTCCAACTTTCCACCCAATGGTGATTAAGAGCAGTAATACAAATGCAACCAAATATAATACAGCAATAAAAATAAAACACAAAGTTAAGAATGTAAAACCTGGTAGGTAAAACAGCAAGGTAATAAAGAACAGAAACCAATTACAGCATATTTACACTTAGCTTATGGTCTAGAGGCCTGTCAAAATAAAAATGTCTTATGCTGCCCACAGAAGGTCATTGGTTCTTGTGTTGTGTTCCTGAAAGGATCACAATGTACAGATCTTTCAAAAACAGCATAAAACCCCAAAAGAGAATGCACCCATTCACTCACCTCCAAAGTCTCCTTCAAGAGGACACATGTTCACAGTTACATAGTAGGTATTTCCTCATTTTTTTTCATGTGTGTGAATGCAGCAACCATGTGCTGTGGGACCATTCTGTTGGTCTTTCCTACTGGAGGGAGTGAATACAATAATCAGATAGAAAAGGTGGATTCTGACTGCTCCTGCCCATGCAGTGCTGCCATCTTTTAATGTGTTCTACATCTATCCATGTGGGATATAGCCCCACAAGGAAGCCTGGGCATGTTTGAGGGAATCTGTAGACACCCCACCACTTCAACAGTTTGAGCTTCATAAGAAATACATGTGCAGACATAGGCAAGTTAGTACAAATTTATATGGGCTAGTAATTTTTATATACTCATTTTCAAGGCTGTAGTAAGATGATAGCACTGCACAATTTGAGAACAAAATGTACATGGGCTCCGCAGAGTCTCAACATGTATGTATACTAAAAGTTATCTTTGAGAGCCAAATGAATTTGAAATTGGCACAATGATCATTTATGTTTATTCTGAAGAGACTTGGCTTAAGTTTGAGGGTCCTCAAAGATGCCTGACACTGTTTTAGTCCAATAATTCAATGGCCTTTTTTTTTTAAGATCACCAAGCATAACAATGACCTCTGGTTACCACATCCCAGATTAAACACCCCTACTTAGTTCCATTAATTTAATTGGGTTTTCTGAGTAGGACAATCCAGTAGGTTTTGATATTGTCCAATTACAGCGCTACCTCGGGTTACATACACTTCAGGTTACAGACTCTGCTAACCCAGAAATAGTGCTTCAGGTTAAGAACTTTGCTTCAGGATGAGAACAGAAATCATGCTCCGGTGGCGTGGCGGCAGCAGGAGGCCCCATTAGCTAAAGTGGTGCTTCAGGTTAAGAACAGTTTCAGGTTAAGAACGGATGTCCGGAATGAATTAAGTACTTAACCTGAGGTACCACTGTACAATATAGTGCAGAGAAACTGGGATTCCCTCACCCTGTTACCTCAAAATTAAATGGAAGTTTATTTGCTGGAAATGTGCAGAGACTAATTAGCATGCATAATTACCTATGGGGCATTGCAGATTTTGCTGCTATTACTATTGCAATGCTGTCAGTGAGTGACAGCTCTGTAATGTATTAGCTAATGACGATACAATGAAAGGTGTCTTCCAGGAAATGTAATGAAGACATCAATTCAGTACAAACTTTACCATAGGCATGTCTGAAAAAGGGTACATTAAATGCCCTTGCATTGCAGTCTATTATCAACTTCTCAGGCAAATGATTATGCTCGCTGTCTTAAATCTTTAAGAGGAAATATATTTTCTGTCTTTTAACAGCAGTCGCCTTCCACCTCCCCATGGACCATCATAGTGTTAGTGATATTATAACACCATATCAGGTCTTAAACATGCAATTTAAGTCAAAGATAATTTAAATCTAATTACAGGAATTCCAGAGTGGAAGACAATGTGGGTTGTTCATATTTTAGATGAAATTATCGGTAAGGTAAGTTGAATAACATCATAGGAGGCAACTGTGTTCAAAAGTACTTGTCAGTTGGAGGGGAAAAACCCTTTGTATATTAAACTCTCTTGCTCCCTGTGCAAATAAGGAACTATTTGTTAATGGATTTTGGGACAGAGATGGGATATCATCAGTGGGTCCATCCAAGCCTGAAGTTTTATATCTGTATGACGGAGAACCGCTGAAGTGGTCAAACCAGCCTCTTTGTCGTATGCTGATAGCTTCAAGGAGCCACAGGTGAGAGCTGAGTGCAGGGTGGAGACCAAAGGTGGACAAATTATCCTGGAAGAAGCATGACATGTCCCCCACCAGAGGCGCTACCCCTCCCCAAACACCCCATACACTACAGTCTCTGGTGAGCTTCATTGCTTGTAACCAAACCCACGATAAGTCTCTCACCATGCAGAGATTAGGGCGCATGTAACAATATTACTTAGACACACTTTAAACAAACACTAATGGGATGTATAATTGTGCCTCTAGCCATTCCTACATTCATCCACACTTTCCCCTGGTATATTTGTGTTCCACTGAAATTGGTTTATATCCCGCCAGTCTTTCCTTCTCTGCTGATGAGGAAAGATACAATACTTAT
This sequence comes from Podarcis bocagei, assembly GCF_964188305.1. Taxonomy (NCBI): domain Eukaryota; kingdom Metazoa; phylum Chordata; class Lepidosauria; order Squamata; family Lacertidae; genus Podarcis; species Podarcis bocagei. Next base: position 69,767,330 of record NC_138129.1, read on the forward strand.
CATAGTGCATGATGCATACACAGAACTCAGCTGTCAACATATATGTCCAAACGCATCCACAACAACAATATGTGTGATATCAAGTTACACAAGTGGGTGAAAGTAAATCCATTATCTATGGATTCCTCTGACATCCCTACATGATAGAATACACACACACACACACACGGTTCTCCAACATCTTAGTTGATGAACAAATCGGGTCCCAAATGAATGTTTTTCGGAAGCCAAACTGTTGGAAAACATGCCCCCTCTCCAGGCTCCCGGGGCTTGTCTCCGGTGACCTCCCCTGGCTGGCTTCACGGCAGTCCAGAGAGGTCTTGATAGGCGACATCTCCCAGCGTTGAAGATGCACACCCCCTTCTCCCCTTGCATACCAGAAAGAGAAAGAAGATAGCCAGAAAGTCTACATCTCTATGGTTTATTTCTGACTTTACAGCTGTACATAAACATGTCCGATCAGTTCAGTCTCCTCCAAGCAACTCAGTAAGACTTCCTTCACACACGCAACAGGAAGGTCTCATATTACACACAGAACAAGATAAATCTTTCCCAGGACTAGCCACATCATGTGATGTAAACACTGAGCTAGTTTGCAGCTGCGTAGTACTCATATCCCAAAATCTGACATCCCTACATGATAGAATACACACACACACACACACACACACACACACACACACACACACACGGTTCTCCAACATCTTAGTTGATGAACAAATCGGGTCCCAAATGCCAAAAACCCGGAAGTAAGTGTTCTGGTTTTTGAATGTTTTTTGGAAGCCAAACGTCTGATGCGGCTTCCTCTTGAGTGTAGCCAATCAGAAGCCATGCCTTGGTTTTCGACAGCTTCGAATGGACTTTGGAATGGATTACATTCAAGAACCAAGGTACCACTGTATATGAATTCAGAAACTGGAAAGGTTTGAAAGGAGAAGCAGAAGGGAAGTAGGCACTCCGTTTCTCTGCTTCGAATCACCCAGTAGCTTTCCTTTCCTGGATTGCAGAATGCAGTTTGGTGGTGCAAAGTGAAATAAGGAGCTTAGGAGACAGAACTCTTCTGAGCACAGCCAATACTTAATACATTTCAAGGAGGTTAAGGCATGGGTGGCCCTCCAGAAGTTGCTGGACTCCAATTTCCATCAGCCCTAGCGGACATGACCAGGGAATTTGGGTGCTGGAGTCCAACCACTTTTGGAAGACCATGGGTCTCTCAACCCTTAGTTAATTTTTTTAGATAAATCATTGTCAACAATCTGAGGAATTGTGTACAAGTATCCAGTTCTAGGAGTTGTATAGGTGGTGGCTAGCACATTTGTCATTTCAAGGGTGCTTTGTTTTTCTTTTCTAAACCCAGAATTAGAATAAGCCACAAGCAAGGGAAGGATTTTCTACTTCACTTCCTATCCAATAATTGTATTTCATTGGAAGCCCTCACAGGGTGGTGGTGGTGGGAAACCAGGAGTTTTATGGTGGTACACGTTTGTTTTTCTTCTTCGTGATTGCACACACTAGCTTATTTAGCTCCCTGACATTTATTACAAAGCATATATATTTTACATCTCGTTATAAAGGACCACCACATACTTGATGAGATGATGATTAGCTTCTACTAACACGCACTTTTGAAGGTTTGCTCCCACACCTTTCCAAAACATAAAGGCACCAGCCATAATTCATAGTTTAGACAGAGTGCATTACCTGGTTGATGTTGGATTGGGCCCAACATTTCTTAACTTCGTCACGTTGATTTATTTCTAAACACCTGCACAGTTGTTTCCAGTCTTTCAATGACTGCTTCACTTTTCCAGAGATGCGGCTGGAGGCTAAAATGTTACATTTGCTCTTTCTCGAAATGTATGTTTTCCCCAGGGATTACAAAAGGTATAATTTCATCATTTCATCTCATGATTCTTAGTATGAAACGGCTTGAGTTTATGCCTACAATTTATGGCATTGCATGAACCCCGGAAGGAATTACAGCTTTATAATCCCTATTTGAGACGCATTATTATTCTTCCCATTATCCATGTTTATGTCTACAAAACGTTCTGTGAATGGCATTTGATGGAAAAGCAGGTTGAGCTGTTGCCTCTTGAATGATTTTCAGCAATTTAAGAGACAACTGCATCTTGACAAACATCTTTTTATGCAGCAGATTAGGGAAGGAACGCATTTGCACGCCTTCCAGATCTAAGATATACTTAGACCTAGGATCTCTCAGAGGCTGTACTAGAATTTTGCAAGTGATATCACCTAACACAAGTAGCAATAATTTTCTGAAGAATAAGTTAGCTCTGAATGTTTTTCCCCTGATCAATTTTTTCCAAAATAGCACGTATTAATAGTCAGTTTCAAAAGTGTTGTGTCAGTTCATGCTGTCAGTCCTTTTACAGCGAAGCTTTGTTCTCTACAAGAGGAAAAATGGATGACTTCAGTGCCAAAAAGCTGAATGTTTTAAATAGAAAATGGTGGAACTTTCTCCACATTTCCTCTTCCTCGTGAAGACAAGTTGCTCAAAATATTTTGATTTGTTTTCAGATTAACCCAGCAATTGTAATGTTCTTGTGATTTCATTTAGGGAGTGATTCTACAACCTTCTCTTATATTCAATCTTCGCTCACTTTTTTAAAAAAAAGAATTTCCCTTCATAACCAAAAATAATTGTACTTGGCATTGTACAAACATAGGACAAGTACTATGAGACCTAGAGGTCTTGGAATTTGATTTCTGAATGCAACATTGGAGCAATAGATATGCAGAGGCAGAATAACATCACTACTAGTGACTAAGGCTGTTGTTAACTGGAGTTAGGTATCTGGCATTTTCACATTAGGTGAATCCAAAGTTGTATTTTCTGTTGCCAAGCAACTATCCTTTATTTCCCTCATAGGCTTTCCCTTGACTATCTTAAATTTTGGTAGACAGACAGACAGACAGACAAGCTCCAATATAAATGAAATGAGGCTGTTTCCAAGTTGGCAGTTGCAGAGCTTCAAGGATGGAATGTTCAGAACACCTTGGTTGAGACAATGTGCCCAGTGTGTACATCTCAAAGTTCTCCCTCTTTGCTAACATTGTCCAATCTGTTGGCATCTCTATAGCAATGATTGGCAAATCTGACATGCTGTGGTTTGGAGAATTCAAGATGCTCCTTTTTTTTGGTCAGCATTTCCAGTTGTGTTTTCTAAAATATGTATGGAGGTTTGGTGTAGTTTTATTTACATACGGGATATGAAATCCTGGTTGGCTTGTTGGTTGGCTTGTTAAGGCATTGGATGGAATCCTAGTCTTCAAGTATGGAGTGAAGTGATGCATCACTCAATTTGATTCAGCGATGTTTTCAGGGTACCGAGTTAAAGGCGTCTCGGTGGATATCCCTGTCCTGAAGCCAAGCACGTGGCAGATGAGCCCCAGAGCTTCCAGCGGTGGCCTTGTAATGGCCAACTCAGTAGATCGACATCTTGGGGAGGCCACAATCCTGACGCGACCCTGTAGTGGTTCCAGTCCTCCAACAGGAGGCTAGAATGGATATGCGCCCAATGCCTGAAACAAAATTCCACCTATATTCTATAATCAATAAAGTTGCAGCCATTATTAATCCAGATCATTGTCCACCTGAGTTATTAATCATCTACAGACACTGACGAGGAGTGGGCGGCACTGCAACTGAGCCCGCAACTGTCTCCATGAGATACACACAGGTGGGAGAACATTGGAATTACAGGGACGAGATATAGAATTGCCGATAAACAGCTTAAATGCAGATCTCATTAATAGTTTGTGCAGATTTGGAGACTGGCAAAATGCTGCAACATTTACCAAAGTGGTGTGGGACCAGAGTTTGGTAGTATCTCTCATTCTTCACTAGTAATGCATTACTTGGATCAGAATCTCAAGCATCCAGCTTTGATTTTTCACCAACAATATTTTATTAGCCAATATTTCATTGGGGAGTTTTTTTTGGGGGGGGGTTGAGAGAGGAGGGGATTAGTTCCTTTACTTTACAAATATTTCTTTTGCTGTTGACATTGTGGGTGGGGGATGGGGAACCTGAAGGAAGAATTGACTATAGATTGTAGACAAGCCCACTTTGTTCAAACACGCAGGCAGTAATTCACTCTGTGTGCCACTGCTTCTTCTGTTCATAAACTAACTGGCTCTTGTGGTTTATGTCATCAGCTGAAAACCAAAAACTGAATTATAACCTTGCATTCAGTCTCTCAGTTCTGTGTAGAAATTGCCAGGGTTTCTTCCTCACAGAAAGCACAATTTAGAGGCATGGGATCTGGAGACCTATAAAATGTATTTCTTCCCGTCAGTACCAAAGTCAAAGGTAGGAGTGTTCAAAAAAGTGAAGTGTGATATGCAAGCAGCCTAAAACCTACCCATAGTGTCATAGACTGTTCAGTGTTTTTGTAACAGATTCCCAAACCAACAAAATATGCCAGAGTTGTTAGCAAAGATAAACAGGCACTAGGTTGCACCCAGGGGAATTGAAGATATGGAGAAACCTTAATGGTACTCGTTTGCCCTACAAATGGCCTGTGAAGAACTAGAAGCAAAAGTTCTGGGAAACATGGTCACACCTGCACAAAGAAACACAAGCACCAAGGCACCACAAAACTGAAAATGAGGGAGGGATGCACCTGTAACATGGATCCAAAAGACGGATGATTTTGACCCCAACAATAATATGTTGCAGCGCCAACAGGCAGCCCTTGTGGAAATGTCAGAAGCTTCCTTATATTGAATAAGACCATTGGTTCATCTACCTCAATATTATACGCATGGACTTGCAGTTGAAAGAAAGATTTGGACATCAAATGTTGAATTTAAATTTGACGTTGCCAGTCAATTGCATTCATTAAACTGGGATCAGTGCATATGTGACAGGGTGACAGAACATCTTTCATCTCATCAGTGTTGCCCAACTGGTCCATCTATCTAGCCACAATTGCTTCTTGGTCACCATGGCTCAGGGCTCAACTATCTCATGATGGCAAGTTGTGATGGCTAATATTATAACATCCTATCCACTCTTGCTCACTCCTGGCAGCCATCCGAAGGAACACAGCCCATGTTGTCATTCCATGGCCCCAGCAAAGACTGCAACAAAAGTAGGATGTTTCAGAGGAGTTTTTACCAACTCTACCACACCCTCACTATTAAAACTAATCAAGTGGCTTGATTACCAAAGGTTGTATGGGGAACCTTTGGCCCTCTGGATGTTTTTGCACTCTAATTCCCTTCAGTCCCAGCCAGCATAGCTAATACTAAGAGATTATGGAAGTTGAAGGTCACAAGTTTTTGATGGTCAAGAACTGGTGACCTATAGACGGGGAATGTGTTTCCTGTGTTCATGTTCATTCACGGATCTTGGCAATGTGTGTGAAGAAACTGAAAGTAGCCACAAAACTGCATGCACCATACTCAGTGGCGGAGCTTCAGGCTCTGGCACTGGGGTTGGAGAGCAGGCAGGAACATGGCTGCGCACATCCTGGGGGCATGGCACGCCACTTGCAGGTGCATGGCATGCATCCTGGGGGCGTGGAGTGCCACCTGCAGGGGCGTGGTGCCCAGTGCGGGGGGGGGGGGAGGCAGCCGCGATGGCACCCAACTGGGATCATGGTGCTGGGGGCAGTGCGCTCCCTCCGCCCCCCTCTTCCTCCGCCAGTGACATACTCTGTGTACATTCTCATTCTCTCTCTCTCTCTTTCACACACACACACACACACACACACACACACAAACACACAGGAACTAGGGACAGTACATCCATTTGGAACTCTGAAATCTAATGTGAATTTTGGATGAGGACCATTTCAGAAGTGTCTCTAAGGACACCTTTTCTGTAATCTCCTATACAAATGAAGAACAGGTCAGAAATAGATGGAGGTAAGCTCAGGAAATAGTCTGATCTGGCTCAGCTGGTAGACGTTGATGCTGATGGGATCAAGGAAGGCCTCATCACCACAAATCTGATAAAGCAAGTTCACGCTAGAACAAATTCATTAGCTTTTATGGAATCCAGAACTTTATTTCTGACACAAGAAAAATGCATCTAACCTTTTAGAATTCAAATGATCACCATATATGTATGCCTTTTCCCAGTAACTGTAGGCTGGATTCTCCTAACCAATCTGAAGGGCACCCTTGCCTGCTCGTCTATTGGGAAACTTATATTTCCCTGTGGGCCTATTTGCCTTTCAATCCGTTGGGTGTGTGTGTTTTTATATAGCCAATCAGTGCCAACACTAACTTCTTTTTAATTAAGAGTGAGGGGAAGTTCTGTTTCCCAGCATTTATAGGATGGAGAAACATTAAAATTGGAACTTCGTGATTTTATGTTTGCATATTTTACTCATCATTTGGCAAATCTACCATCATTAAAACTCATCAAGTAGCTGGATTACCTACAGGCTGGGAATGTGTTTCCTGTGCTCATATGTTCTTCATTTGGTGTAATTGTGGGCCCTTTTCCAAGAGCAAATATCCAAGGACAAGTAGAAGCAGCAGGTGAATAATGCATTTTGCATTAATTCTTGGTGGTGGGGTGTTTTGTAACACTAGGGGCTGAAAGGGAAATAATAAAAAGGCAAGGCTGTAACATAAATTCTTACAAGTAGTCATTGTACAAAACTTTGTCTGTTTTGACCTGTTTTTTTGTGGACCTCTCCTTCCCCCACCCCAAATGTTCAAATTTACATTGGCAGCAGTTGTAAAAAAACAAAACAAAAACCCACTTTACTGGCATTCCTATGCATGTAAATTGCGCCTTTTCAACATGTGTCAGTTTCTGGGTAGAGAAAATGTAGCCCCCAATTGAATTCAATAATGCAATTCATCTAAAGTTTCTTGCTGACAATGGGAGCCCCAAGAGCGCAGTACTTTGCGACAACAGCAGAACGCGGCGATTGTACGACATCTCATGCATTTGGCTGGGGACTGCAGGCTGTTACGGGGATGGCAGAGAGAGCAATTATTTACAATTTAACTTTGATGTGCAGGAGAAGTTTTATCGTGTGTCAAATACCATGTGTGATGCTGGAGAGGAATTTATCATAGGTGACACACAAGGGAAAGAGGTTGCCTTGCCTTGCCTTTTCCAAAGCTGGCAGCGGTGTAAAGTGCAAAAGCTTACAAGGAGCAAACCACAGTGTGCAAAAATTCTTCCATTGTCTTTGATAACCTGATAGTACTGCCTAGAGCTGGGCTAAGAGTTTTATATGATAAAAACATGTAGAAAAGTACATATTTCAGAAAATGCTACAGTTTAGGGTCTTTGTGGGTTGCAGTTCTTTGAATGGTTTCAGAAAGGGCTGGAATATGAATTTGTGGCAGGACCTCAACCTCAACCATATCGGCACCTGGCACCCTTGGAAAGGTAGCTCAGTCCTAGCTTATATACCAGCAGAATCCACCAGAAATGAAATCTAATTTGTCCTGCCTAACTCCAGATTACAGCCTCCCTGCAACATGCTATTGGGTACCTCCTATGTCTCAAGTCGAAGTGTCTGAGTCTGGAAAGCTGCTTCCCAGAATCCCTTGTGATGTTGCTACCTCAGTCAATCAAGGACATTGTGATAAATTTTAAAGGGAAGTAGCTTCTCAGAGCTGTGGTCTGTGGTTGGAGTGTGTGCGCATGTGCGTGCACGAGGGGGAGGGGTCACCAACTTTCACCTGGAACCCAGAAGCTGGAGTTGACTGTAGTTTTGGCCCTCAATAGACCACAAATTAGTCATTTGGTGGTGACCAAGGATAGACAGATGGGTTATGCTTCTGCAGAGATGCAATGGTAGAGTGTATTCCCCTGGATCATAGTAATGAATACGAAAGGAACATGTAGCTGTTTTTTTTAGGTTTAGAAAGGAGGTAGATAAGTTTTCATGTTTCTAAATGTCACTGTTATGTCCCTAGTTCAAAATTTGAGGTGAATTTGGAGGTTGTGGTCTGGAAAGAGATTCTGAAATTTCCTCACCTGCACCGTCTGAAATTTCCGAGGTGTTGTTTTTTTAAAAACTAATCCCTTTTATGGAAATGAGTGATAGCATTTTTCTCACAGCCAAAGTGCCATTCCCAGAGAGATCGCTTCATATCCATTTATGTCAAAAGGCTCTTCCAAAGGAATGCCTGATTAACCTGCCATTCTGAGCAAAGCTTGAGAATCAATACAGTAAACTGCCTTCAAATCTTCACAGGGAAGTGTTAGTCTGCTTTAATCCAGATTTTTTGAATGAATCATCAGGGACGCAACTACCCTAGTGATGGGTGAGCTTCCCAGGTTCAGTTCAGAACTGGCAACTCACCTAATTTAGGCTCAGTTAGAGTTCTGTCCAAAGTAGCTTATTTTAAGTCTAGGTCTTATTGCACTCAAGAATTCATTACACTCCCATTTCCTGATGATGTCACTGAGACCATGACAAGTAGAAAAGGTAGAAGAATTGTTTGTCCCACTTTCTGTGATGGATCAACCCTCTCCAACATTTCAATGTTTCTTTGCTTATTGGAATGCAGCTTCCAGGTGGACCATGCATGTCTCCAGATTTTGCGATGCAGTTTCAGCGCAGAAAAAGCACACACACAAATATGCATTTTACATAGAAGTTGTGTGGAAAATGTGTAATTATGGATGGATGTCATGAAAAGTGCATATTTTCCTCAAAAGGTACATGGGAGATGTACAACAAAATGTACAGATTAAAAAAAACTTTTTGGTGTGTCCTTTCAATAAATCTACACAAAATGAAATGGAACCGACCCATAACTGAGCAAGACTGACAAAGGGTGAAAAGGCTCAAAAGGCTCAGGAATGTTGCTTCATTTCCAATCAGTGCATGCCCTGTAGCTTCCTTCTCAAATCCTGGAAGTTTTCATGCCACTTTGTTTTTGTTCTTGCCCCACTCTTGTGAAGCTATAGCGCAAGAGTGCCCCTCCAGACAGTAATGGTGGAATAACCTGAGGAGGCATCACAGAACAGCTAATGAAGTGGAATGATGTGTTGATGGTCCAGTACGAACCCACCACTAATGCACTATTATTGCGTCAATGGTATGTTTCAGAATACATCATAGTGGGAGGGAAATGCCAGTCTGGAAAGGTCCAAAGTAATGAATGAATCCCTGGCTTTCAGTATCAGCTCTTTTATTTGTTACAGATGCCTCTCTTTATTTTCTTTGTTGATACCTGGCAGAAATGGCAATGAGAAGGATACCTATGGTGGTGGCCTGGAGGTCTTCATAAGGCAGCAAAAATGTGCTGGACACCAGTTGCCTTGATAAATGAGGGATCCTGGCTCAATACCAGCGGGAAGGCTACACAGGACTATAATTTTATGCATACTTATGCACTGAACAGAATAGGATTTACTCACAAGTAGACATGCCTAGAATGCCACTGTGCATTGTGTAACTGCATATGCATCATGCAACACTAAATGCGAGCCACAATCCTTCGTCAAATGGAACCCTTGCATTGGTTGAAAGGAGGCAAGGAAAAATAATTAGCCGGTTTCAAATTTTCATAACAAAGCTTTGATTTCAGGAAGGCACAGGATATAACTTTGTCCTCCTTTTGCTTTTCCCCGGTTAACAAAACAGCATTAGGGCGGCCTTAACAGTTATGGGATTCAATAGAACGTAAAAGATGTTCTTGTTCTGAGTCACAATGGTGTCTTGAAAATGCCAACTGGATGCTCTGTACCTTGCATTTGCTAAATACATCTTCCATCTCTCTGTCTTTCTGTTTCCTTCCTTCCACCCCTCCCAATGTAAGACACATTCTTTAAAAGTGAAGAAGTAGATTATGCTGACTTTACAACAAAGGATGCTTTTGACATTCCCCCCCTCCTCAACCTATTTTTTTGTGCATTTACATATTTCCTATTAGAGTTTATCATTTGTTGTTTATAATTTAAGTTGACAGTTCATGTACAATGGATTTTCTAAATGAAGAGTTCCTTATTATGTTTACATCAAAAGTGACATATGATGGTAAATGATAAAGCCCAAACAAGTATTTCTAGGAGGCAACAGAATTAAACAAACAAGCTATGAACGCAAGTTAACTCAGTCACTCCCAACCATTATTTGGTTGCTCCATTCCTCCAGACCAAGGAAGAAGGGAGCTTTGCATAGCTTTCTCCTGAGGGGTGGGTGGGTGTGCTCCTGCCTTGTTTTGGCCAATAGGCTGTTGAGGGGGTGGGGCTTCTCAGCAGCATCTTCTTGCCCATCCATGGGGTGCTTAGGAATATTTTGGGAGTACCTGATTTTGGGGTTGTCTTCTTCTTCCTCTTCCTCTTCCTCCTACTTTACATTGAGTTGGAGTGTCTAATGGTGAGATTAGGCTTAATTTGGCTGTTAACATCATATAGAACAACGTAGCTTGTCTAGACATGCACAACAGCATTTTACTAGTACAACAGATCTCCTTGCTTTGCCCACACTCCACTCTGCCAGCTGCCTCTTACCACCAAGTCATGACACCTGGGGGCAAAGTGAGCAAATCATAATAGCAAGAGTAGGACAATCATTTTAATCAGCAATAATAAGCTGATGCTTAATCAAAATATATTGTACCCTAGGGCTATGGTCCTTATTATTCTTACCATATATCTTCCACTTTCTGATTAAGGTTTGGGGATGCCAGTCTTCAAAAAAATTGAGGCAGAGAAACTCTACCAACAGACCATGGGAATTCTGATGTAAGAGAAACCGACATGTCTGAAGCTCCACTCAATAAGTTAGGGAAGCAGAGCAGAAGGGAGGGAAGGAGGGAGAGGTTGCATTTTCCACTCTTCCACCCTCCTTCCAGGGCTATTTATTTGTTTGTGACATGCCTCCCCATATTGCTGTGGGAGAGAAAATACATATGCTATCCCCACAGCTGGTGTATATTTCCCCATATTTGGGGGCCATGATAAGAAAACAGCAACATTTTGGTGAGGGGCCTTATGCAGTTGGATTTTTATTTTAAAGGGTGGACCCCCTTCCCTAACATTCCCCCCCCCCGCCCTCCTTCTCTTTCTTCTCTTCCCTTGGAGAGGGCGTTTTGAACCATCCCATGGCCATGGGACAGCCTCCCAGGGACCATAGGATTGCAGGCTTAGTGGTTTATTACCGAAGTTTTATTAACCTTGGATTTTTGAACTGCATGAAATTGTTATGACTCACTTGGAAATTGTTGATTTTTGAAATACAGTATGATATATTTGATCAGTACCGGATTGCCACGTTCAAGAGACTGTCATAAAATATATTCCCTTTTTTCCTTCCTTTTTATAGCACACAGCAGTGCAATGTGATGTGATTTGCTTTTTTAAAAAATGATCTAACAATAGAAATTATGACATATTAAAAATCCAAACACATTTCATTAAGTGATGAAACAGACTATTAAGCTGCTTTCATTAGCTCTTTACTGCCTATTGTACTGAGCCTAAAACATGCCTAATTTCCAGTTGTGCATCTGTATTTTGATGATACTGGCAAGGAAAACATGATCTGATATATGTTACACAAACACACAGATACTGAATATGCAAAATGTTCATCTAATACTGATTATGATTTCAAAAACGTATAGTTGTATTATAAGTTGCATTGGTACATTCCTCGCTACCCCTCCAAGAAAAGCAGCAAATTAAGTTCACTTTTAAATCAATAGGCAAAATGTCATGCAGTAAAATGTAAAATGTTTGCCTGATGCAAATTAGAGAAAAGTATAAGCCCCTTTCAGGCATTCCTTTCTTCATGTGGAATATCATGGGGAAAATTTGGTCAAGAAAGCTCCATCTCACTCCCTGCCCCTTCTGTTTCCCTCCATTGTGTACACACAATACCTTTAAAGCTTATTTAAAACACATTATTCCCCTCAAAGAATTCCAGGCACTGCATTCAGACAACACTTTATTCCATTGTCCTCACATTTCCCTACTTGATAATTTCTGTATGTTCTGTATGTTCACATGATGTAAGAGCTACCTTTGGAAAACTAGTGGAAGTTTAGAGCTCATTTCCGTGTTTTTTGCTCCCAGAGAAAGATCTGTTTGCAACTCCATTAATGTGGAAAATTATCAGAGTTTTGTGCTGTAATTTCATGTGGTGAAATCTGGAAAGGTATTTTGGCAAATACCTTTCCTGTCATTTAAAATTTAGTGTGACGTGGTGGTATCCCTTTCTTCAGTCCTTTTTTTTCGGGGGGGGGGGCGCAGGGGTATGCATGCCCCTAAACATTTTGTGAATCTAAATTTGGCCTCATTGAGGGGCAGTATTTCAATATGAGTAGGAAAATGAGAGTACCCCTAAACATTTCTTTTAAAGAAAAAAGCACTGCCTTTCTTTAAAAACAACAACAAGCACACACCAAATTGTTCCACTATGAAACACATAAAGCAGCGTAATTGTGCTTTAATTTCGCAAACCTAAATTTCCATTGTGACACACTTCGTTGGTGCTTTTGTATATATGCACAGTAAAAATCTGTCCTGTGACCTAGATAATTTTAGAATGCCATTTTTATCCCAGATCATATTTAAGTGGAACAGATATACCTGTACAGCATGGAGGAAAGTCATTAATGTAGTTTACTAGTAAGTGAGAAGAATTTAGTCCTTCCTCACCAGTAAAGGAATTCTGTTTACTAAGAATTTTTGCTTCCCAATTGGGAGACAATCCTATTGATTCAGTTTAGCAAGTTAGCCTTTTAATACCTGAAACCAAAGCTCCTTAAGGTATTGGCATGACCATGAGCTCTGTGTAGTTAACAGAGCTTCCACTGTCTTGTACCCACTTCATCCCAGGTGGGTTTAATGACAAATCTGAAAGCTAGATACACAGCACATCTAAACACACCATACTGCTCTTTTCCACTCGAGAAGCTATCTCAGGGACTGCAGGACTGTTCTGATCATTTTGCTGTGGGGAGATGGAATTGGACCGAAGAGAATCAATCAAGGCAGCAGAAGTGGTATCTGCAGAATGTTATTATAGCCCCTAAGTACTTGTTTACTAATTCCCATCTGCATGTGTCTCAAAATACCTCTCACACTTTGTTTTCCTTAAGGTTGGCGGATAAAACAGCACACTACTTGTGTATGCATGCACCATAGCAGTATCAAGCATTATGAGAAAAGCTGTGTTTTTACACTTGCCTTAAAGCATTTCCAAGCTGCAGAGGTCTGGTAATTATGGAAACTGCATAATGCAGGCAAACTAAAGTTTCTTTAGTAATAAAACTAAAGAACAAGGGTGAGCCTAGAAAATCAAATATGCATGGTTGTATCACTGAGCCTATTCCCTGGGTTTGGGAATAATATTAGTGGAGTTGAAAAATATAATCTCCATTATTATTATTTTTTAAAAAACACACACAAACCTATTGTCTAGATGGGCAAATGTAGGTATTTAAAAATATGGAAACTTGTTTGAAAATTGCAGTATTAAGTAAACTGGGCCATGATACTAAGTTCAGTGGTACCTTGGGTTAAGTACTTAATTCATTCCGGAGGTCCGTTCTTAACCTGAAACTGTTCTTAACCTGAAGCACCACTTTAGCTAATGGGGCCTCCCGCTGCTACCGCGCCACCAGAGCACGATTTCTGTTCTCATCCTGAAGCAAAGTTCTTAACCCGAGGTACTATTTCTGGGTTCGCGGAGTCTGTAACCTGAAGCGTATGTAACCCGAGGTACCACTGTACATTGACCCTGTTCCAGCAGACACATCCATGCATCCCTAGCTGCTAAAATGGGCTGGGAACTCGTCCTCTCAGCATCCATGATTCTTTATCCAGGTCCTTCATCTGGGCTTGGCTGTTCATAGAAGCTAAAGAAATGTATACTGTGGGCTCACACACACGTCCACTTGCCTCATGTCTAAAAAGCATGGGTCTGAGAGGTTTTCCACTTGTCCCATGCTTTCTATGCATGGGTTCAACTAGGGTTGCAACCTGCCCTGTATAATACGGGATGCCCTGTGTTGATACTGTTTTGTCCTGTATTTCAGGTCCTCTCTCTCTCTCTCTCTCTCTCTCTCTCTCTCTCTCTCTCTCTGCCATTTTAGGGATCCTTTCCAAATGCGTGCTTGAAAGGGTGTGTGAAAGGTCATGTATTTAAGCTCTGGGTAGCCGAACACAGTCAGATTTACAAATTCATGTGCATCTGTGTGTGTGTGCATGCAGCCATCACGTTAGGCGGCAATAGATTGTAATGGATTCCTTTGAAGTCATTTCAGAACCAAATGAAAAAATATCATCCCTGGACCCACCTGACCCACCCTGTATTTTGCCAGAACAAATGTGGCAACCCTAATTCAACTAGTTTTCCATTTGTCCCACCAGTTTCTTTGGGAAAACCCACTCTTTAGTGTAGAATTGGAACCAACATTGATTCACAGAAAAACTGATTGACATATGTTCCAATTCAGTGGGTTATCCCTGGGGAAAGTGGTGTGAGAAGTGGAGTGTGGATGAGTCCTGAGTCAGACCAATGGTCCATCTAACTCAGTATTATCCACACTGACTGGCTATGGTTCTCCAGGATTCCAAGTAGGGTTCTCTCAGTGGAGAAACTGGAGATTGAATCTGGGTCCTTCTGCATGCAAAGCAGATGCTCTACCACCAAACTACAGCCCATTCCCCACTCACTTGCAGCCTGTCCATTCTTACAACATGGAAGCCATGGATCTGAGAGCTGGTGATTCCCGTGTCCTAGTTATGGGTGACTTTCCCCTGATGGATTAGGGCCAAAGCACAGAAAACAGGATAATTGTGATTGGATCTTCTAAGATCTTCTTTTATTCTTAAAAGTAGCCACAGGGGCTATAAAACCAGCTTCATTCTGAGGAGGATGTTTTCAACAGGAAAAATAACAGGGCAGCATTTATTCCAATATAAACTGGAAGAAGGAGAGAGGCAACAAGATGTTGAAGGAAATAGTATGATTTATTTACAAAAGCAGCTCTATTTTCTGTTCTTGTGCCAAATGCAGTTTGACCATAACTCTTCATCAGAAGCAATGAAAAAGCAAACTCTGAAAATTCAACTAGCATGTCATAAAATTTATGATTTCAGGAAGATATGCAAACACATACCATTTAAAACATTTTTGTGTATGTTTCTGATCTATTTTTTAAAAAGAGTACTCAGATTTTTAAAAAATCTTCTGCTCCTCGAAATGATCTTTCTTTTGGCAATCCAACAAGGGGAGGCAAATTAAAAAGCAACAACTTCAAGTAAATTTATGGGGTGGAAGAAGGGAGTTGCAATTACCTCATTAAGCCTTCATTCCTAAGACTGTTGACAGCTTGGGGAAGAGGGGAGGTTAGATATTACGCCCTGCCTTATCTGCTAAATACTACTGGTGGAGAGAAGCTGGTGGTGGGTCTTCTTTGAGGAAGAAACTCAACCTCTGCCCATATAGGCAGTAGGCCATGTAAAGGTTTTTAAATGGGCCATTTGTTGTCAGAATGCCAGAGGTCTGGGGATCCACTGGATCCTAAGCCCCATGGATCCTTTGAAGAGGCCCTGGAGGAGCCTCCAGGGCATCCTGCAGTTGCCATATTATCAGGAAGTTTGTTCCACACAATGGTGGAATTGGGCCTGTAGTGTGGCAGCATTTACCGTATTTTTTGCTCTATAAGACTCACTTTTTCCCTCCTAAAAAGTAAGGGGAAATGTGTGTGCGTCTTATGGAGTGAATGCAGGCTGCGCAGCTATCCCAGAAGCCAGAACAGCAGGAGGGATCGCTGTGCAGCAATTCCTCTTGTTGTTCTGGCTTCTGAGATTCAGAATCTTTTTTTTCTTGTTTTCCTCCTCCAAAAACTAGGTGCGTCTTGTGGTCTGGTGCGTCCTATAGAGCGAAAAATACGGTAATCTTTTTAAACTCCTGCTGCACATCAGACAGGCCTTTTCTATTGTATTTTTTTGAATACAAGTATTTTTACATACAAGCTCTTTTAGGTTTTATGGGTGTCCCAGGTATATGAAGTGTGCATTTGTTTAGTAACTACTAGCTTGGTTTCTCCGCCTCCGCTCAGTGTCACTCTGTCATCAACACACACACACATTTTTTTTGGGGGGGGGGACTTGTTTTCCATTTTAAAAAATGTATCCTTAGCAGAGGGTTGCAGCAGGTTCACAGTTTCTCTAATGGCTTATGTTTTGAGGAAATAAACAGGTATGGAGGCAAAATGGTGAACTTAGACTTTAAAATAGCCCAGCGCTCCATATTTTTGCTGACTGTGTTGTGTGCGCGCACTTGATTTTCTTTCTGGTTCAAGCAAATCTAGGTCACCCTGCAAATGCTATTGCCTGCAATACCCAGGACTCAGCACACAATGTTTTCCTTCTATATATACTTTGAGAGGTGAACTAGGAGTTCAATGCCATGCTAGTTCAAGGGGGGAAGTCAAATGTGCTCAGAAATATGATACATGTACATAGGAGGAAGTTCAAGAATAGTAAATGGGAATTCTTTGCACGGGAGGAAGAAAGGTGGCCTAGGGGACTTAATAAAGGAAAGTGTCTTGATTTCACAATAAGCTTCATGGCTAACCTCCAATGTACTATTACAGAGGGTAAAAATTCTCTCTCTCTCTCTCTCTCTCTCTCTCTCTCTCTCTCTCTCACACACACACACACACACACACACACACCCTTAGGCAATGGAAGTCGGTCCACAGAAGCTACATGGGCATAGCCTACCCAAGGTGAATGGTAAACAATCCCCCCCCCCCCAAATCACAAGCTACACACTGTTTCTGTGCCACATTTATTTTACCCTCCTGTTTGAACTCTGATAAACTCTGCAAACATTTATGTCAATTAAACTGTTCTCTGGCCAATCAGGTCTCTGTAGCACTCAGTCAATCCAATTCCAAAAGCACAGCTTGGGCAAAGAGGTCCTTCCAATAATGTCCCTGGGCATTAAAACAAAAACAAAAAACACACCACATTATATTTGAACTGTAGACAGAATGCCTCTTCTCCAGCCACTGCTGTGAAGCTTCCAACTCCATCTGATGTTATGATGACTGACCAGCATTCCCAGTTTGGACTTAGTAGGGCTGCCTTGAAGGGTTGGGGGTCAAGAAGCTAGTGATTCTCTGTTGGGCTGTTTTCTTGAGGGAATATCCCATGCTAGACCATACTGAGGTTGCTCAGTAAAACCAAGCCTGGGCTGGTTTTAGTTTTGGCATGTGACCAGGCCTGGAGGCATCTTGATTTTCCTTAGTTTCTCACATGGGTGGCTTATTATCCAATCTGTTACAGTGGTGCCCCGCAAGACGAATGCCTCACAAGACAGAAAACCCGCTAGACGAAAGAGTTTTCCATTTTGGAGGTGCTTCACAAAACGAATCTCCTATGGGCTTGCTTCGCAAGATGAAAATGTCTTGCGAGTTCCTGCGGGTTTTTCCCCCTTCCCCCCTTTTTCTAAGCTGCTAAGCCGCTTATCAGCTGATCCGATAAGCCGCTAAAAACCGCTAATAGCGCTAATCCGCTAATCCTTCAATGGGCTTGCTTCACAAGACGAAAAAACCGCTAGACGAATAATAATAATAATAATAATAATAATTTATTATTTATACCCCGCCCATCTGGCTGGGTTTCCCCAGCCACTCTGGGCGGCTTCCAAAAGAATATTAAAATACAATGATACATCAAACATTAAAAGCTTCCCTAAACAGGGCTGCCTTCAGATGTCTTCTAAAAGTCTGGTAGTTGTTGTTCTCTTTGACATCTGGTGGGAGGGCGTTCCACAGGGAGGGCGCCACTACTGAGAAGGCCCTCTGCCTGGTTCCCTGTAACTTGGCTTCTCGTAGTGAGGGAACCGCCAGAAGGCCCTCGGTGCTGGACCTCAGTGTCCGGGTAGAACGATGGAGGTGGAGATGCTCCTTCAGGTATACTGGACCGAGGCCGTTTAGGGCTTTAAAGGTCAGCACCAACACTTTGAATTGTGCTCGGAAACGTACTGGGAGCCAATGTAGGTCTTTCAAGACCGGTGTTATATGGTCTCGGCGGCCGTTCCCAGTCACCAGTCTGGCTGCTGCATTCTGGATTAGTTGTAGTTTCCGGGTCACCTTCAAAGGTAGCCCCACGTAGAGCGCATTGCAGTAGTCCAAGCGGGAGATAACCAGAGCATGCACCACTCTGGCAAGGCAGTCCGCGGGCAGATAGGGTCTCAGCCTACGTACCAGATGGAGCTGGTACACAGCTGCCCTGGACACGGATTTAACCTGTGCCTCCATGGACAGCTGTGAGTCCAAAATGACTCCCAGGCTGCGCACCTGGTCCTTCAGGGGCACGGTTACCCCATTCAGGACCAGGGAATCCCCCACACCTGCCCGCCTCCTGTCCCCCAGAAACAGTACTTCTGTCTTGTCAGGATTCAATCTCAATCTGTTTGCCGCCATCCATCCTCCAACCGCCTCCAGACACTCACACAGGACCGTCACCGCCTTCACTGGTTCTGATTTGAAAGAGAGGTAGAGCTGGGTATCATCCGCATACTGATGAACACCCAGCCCAAACCCCCTGATGATCTCTCCCAGCGGCTGCATGTAGATGTTGAAAAGCATGGGGGAGAGGACAGAACCCTGAGGCACCCCACAAGTGAGAGCCCAGGGGTCTGAACACTCATCCCCCACCACCACTTTCTGAACACGGCCCAGGAGGAAGGAGCGGAACCACTGTATGACAGTGCCCCCAGCTCCCAGCCCCTCAAGACGGTCCAGAAGGATGTTATGGTCGATGGTATCAAACGCCGCTGAGAGATCCAGCAGAACTAGGAAACAGCTCTCACCTTTGTCCCTAGCCCGCCGGAGATCATCAACCAGTGCGACCAAGGCAGTTTCAGTCCCGTGATGAGGCCTGAATCCCGATTGGAAGGGATCCAAATGGTCCGCTTCTTCCAGGCGTGCCTGGGGTTGTTCAGCAACCACTCGCTCAATCACCTTGCCCAAGAATGGAAGATTTGAGACTGGGCGATAGTTGGCCATCGTGGCCGCATCTAAAGATGGTTTTTTAAGAAGCGGTTTAATAACCGCCTCTTTCAGCGGGTCTGGGAAGGCTCCCTCACGGAGGGAAGCATTCACCACCCCACGAAGCCCATCGCCCAGCCCTTCCCGGCTAGCTTTTATAAGCCAGGATGGGCAAGGATCAAGGAGACAGGTGGTTGGTTTCACTCGTCCAAGCAGCCTGTCCACATCCTCGGAGGTAACAGATTGGAATTGATCCCACACAATTTGACTAGACAGGACTCTAGCACTCTCCCGCCCCGGCCCTGCTCCCACGGTGGCGTCTACCTCTTCGCGAATCTGAGCGACTTTATCTGCAAAAAACTTTGCAAAATCATTGCAGGAGATCATGTGGCCCGTACTGGGCCCCGATGTGGCAGGTGGTTCCGCTAAATTGCGGACCACCTGAAAAAGTCTCCTGCTGCTGTTTTCTGCAGATGCAATAGAGGCGGCGAAGAAAGCCTTCTTCGCCGTCGCTACCGCCACTTGGTAGGCTCGACACTGAGCTCTAACCTGTGTCCGGTCAGCTTCAGAATGGGTCATCCGCCACCGGCGCTCTAGCCGTCTCAACGATTGTTTCATTGCCCTCAGATCCATGGAAAACCACGGGGCTGTCCGGGCTCCATGCAATCGGAGAGGGCGCTTCGGAGCCAAGCAGTCAATAGCCCTGGTTAACTCCGCATTCCAGCGGGCCACCAGGGAATCAGCTGAAAGGCCATCAACATGGGATAAAGCATCCCCTACCACTCTCTGGAAACCATTTGGATCCATTAAGTGGCGGGGGCGGACCATCCGAATTGGTCCCACCTCCCTGCAGAGGGGAAGGGTCACGGAGAAGTCAAGTTGCACCAGGAAGTGGTCTGACCATGGCACTTCTTTTGTTTCGCTTTTACTTAGTGTCAGAACACCAACATCCATGGAGGTAAACACCAGGTCCAAGGCATGTCCGCGGCTATGGGTTGGGCCAAACTTATTCAGGGACAGCCCCATGGAGGCCATGCTTTCCACGAAGTCCCGAGCGGCCCCTTGTAAGGTTGTGTCGGCATGGATATTAAAATCCCCTAGGACAACCAAACTAGGTGTCTCCAGGAGAACATCCGCCACGACCTGAAGCAGCTCGGGCAGGGAATCCTTGGTGCAGCGGGGAGGTCGGTACACCAAAAGGAATCCTGTACTGCCCCTATTGCCCAACTTCCAGAACATGCACTCAGAGAACTGGGTCTTCCCAATAGGACGCCTGGTGCAAACTAAACGAAGAGAATCACAGAACGGATTCTTTTCGTCTTGCGAGGCACCACTGTACTCTGTTGCTCCATTTCCTTTCAGTATTTCAAAGATAGTGACTGGATATCAACAGCATCATTCCCAGCCCTCCATCCAGGGCTTTTGCTGCTCCCAAAGGGAGAGGAAGTGCTCTATTTACACCCCTTTAACAACACTGCTGGTCTATCTCTCTTGGCCTGAAATACCCCAATTTTGCCTAAGAATGGCTTAACCCAAGGGTCAGCAAACTTTTTCAGCAGAGGGGCGGTCCACTGCCCCTCAGACCTTGTGGCGGGGCCGGACTATATTTTTTGGGGGAAATGAATGAATTCCTATGCCCCACAAATAACCCATAGATGCATTTTAAATAAAAGCACACATTCTACTCATGTAAAAACACCAGGCAGGCCCCACAAATAACCCAGAGATGCATTTTAAATAAATGGACACATTCTACTCATGTAAAAACATGCTGATTCCAGGACCGTCCACGGCCCGGATTTAGTAGGCGATTGGGCCGGATCCGGCCCCAGGACCTTAGTTTGCCTACTTTTTAATAAATTTGGGGAATTCCAAGGTAGAATGGGATCTTCCCCAATTTAAAAATACTTTTTTTAAAGGGAAGGAAGATAAAGAAGAGAGCTCTATCTCAGGAGATATGCAAACACTACTGTGGCTGGGGCACTTTCCATGGAAGATTGAGCATGAAATGCACAGCAAAAGCTCGATGCAAATGCAAAATGTATGAAATCAATGGACCGTAGTCGTTGCTGTTTTGAACTGTTTCCACTGGCAGACACATCGGAGGAAAGTAGTTAGACCTACTTAATGTACAACTGTACAATAACCTGTCCAAAGGGGATGATTGCTCCCAGTGCCTAAAGTTAATATTGCCTTATGGCCTAAGGCATGAGAATTTGAATATTTCCATGCTTCATATAAATATTGCAGCACAGTGTTATTAAACGTATGTTTTTAAATAGATGTAGTCTGTTTAATAGTTTCAAATGCATTCTTTTTGAGCGCTAGCAGGTCTCCTTGCTCCTTCATTCCAAACAGATTATGGCTTTACTGCCATCCATTATTTTATGTATACTACGGCAAGTTATGAGTTACAGCATCTGTTCTGAATTAAAGGCCCTTTACAAGCTCCAGGGTTATTGCACTGAATTTTGCAGCTCCCAACACCCTCCTGACTCCGTTTCCATTCACACGTGGCGCAGCTGTGACATGCAATAGCCAGCTGGGCACTGTGCCACTTGGGCTGTGGTAGGGGAGCAATCACAGTTCTTTCTAGCTGGGGAGTCTGGTGCAAAACTGTGGCAGCCAAACTTGTGAATATTATAGATGACATAAATATTGGTCATTGACTGCAATAAAGAGATTGAATGCAGGTGACATAAAAGGCTCCAGAAAGAAGAAGGGGAGAGCAAGTCACTATTTCCAAAACTGCAGCTCAGGCCAATCCAATTGATCAGTTTGTTAGTGTTTGGTATTTTATTTTCCTAACCCACATAATTAGAGGTGTTGGGAGGTTCTGTTTCAGGTCTATTAAAATAGCTGGCAAACAAGGCCAGTATTTGCAAGAGTTTGTACCTTCCTTTATAGTAATTCTGAAGGAGAGAGAGTCAGAGTGATCATGAGAGAGAAAGAAAGATAATGACAAAGAGTGGGGCAGCCATTTTGTGAATGACCAGCCCCCTCCCACAGCAGCCATTTTGTAGGAGCCATTTTTTTTATTGGAAATATACCCATAGGCTTTTGTTTTTTTAAAAGATTGGGGAAACCCTATACAAAGGAGTATGCCCCATTGAACATAGTGAAGCTTCATTCCAAGGAACTATGCACAGAATCACACTGTTAATGGACAGCTATTGCACTTCAACTTGAAATGCCCCTATTTACAACTCTTAACTTGCCCTTTTCATCTATATTATTTATTTAGTCATATTATCATACCTTTTCCAAGCCATTGACAAGTCTTTGGGTTCAAATCTGAGTTGTGAATTCTGTCTTGGTAGCTTTTGACATCTGGCTTAATCTGGTTGTGATATCATGTACCAATGAACATATAAAAACAGATTAAGGGTTCAAAATACTTTTCTTTCAGTCTTAGGTTACACCATAAAAATATTTACTAGATCTTCAGGGAAAGCTTCCTGGCTGACTTGGTCTATTTGAAGCCTTTGAAAGGGATATATATATATATATATATATATATATATATATATATATATATGAAATTTTTGTTCTGCTCTACTACTAAAATGTGGGATGTGGGTGGCGCTGTGGGTTAAACCACAGAGCCTAGGACTTGCCGATCAGAAGGTCGGCGGTTCGAATCCCCGCAATGGGGTCAGCTCCCGTTGTTCGTTCCCTGCTCCTGCCAACCTAGTAGATGAATGGAAAAGGCCATATGTTTGTGATGAAGCACAAATAAAAAATCACAGTTTCGATCCCTGGCATCTCCTGGTATGGGGAAGAAATTTGGCTGTGTTCATGTTTTAATAAGAACCTAGGGCTTGCTGATCAGAAGGTCAGCGGTTCGAATCCCCGCGACGGGGTGAGCTCCCGTCCCTGCTCCTGCCAACCTAGCAGTTTGAAAGCATGTCAAAGTGCAAGTAGATAAATAGGTACCGCTCCGGCGGGAAGGTAAACGGTGTTTCCGTGCACTGCTCTGGTTCACCAGAAGCGGCTTAGTCATGCTAGCCACATGACCTGTACGCCGGCTCCCTCGGCCAATAAAGCGAGATGAGCGCTGCAACCCCAGAGTCGGCCACGACTGGACCTAATGGTCAGGGGCCCCTTTACCTTTACCTTACTAATAAAATAAAAAGTTTCCATAAATATAATTTGACTAGAATGCTTTAAAATCAGGGATGGCCCCAAATAATTTGCTGCTTGAGGCAAATGACATAAGGGTGCGAAGCTGACTGACAGTTCAAATCTTATTTCAGCACTGGAAATGGGATAACCTTATCTACAGTACCTGAAGGAAGCAGGCTGGTTGAGGGGGAATATGACAGGCCTGCAGTCTTGAGGAGTGGGGAAAGTTGGGGCAGGACTCAGAAGGTGTGGCTGAATGTGCTGCCACTGCTACCCACCCCACCATCTGCCACCTGAGGAAGTTGTCTCAGTATGCCTAATGGTAGGGCCTTTCCTGTCTAAAACAAGCTATTGGGAAAAACGCCTCCAAGTCACAAATAGCACATTTTAAAGACAAATACATATGAGGCTTTCTCAATTACCGCCTATATTTGGGCTTTGTTGCCAAGGAGAATTTGGTGTTCATAATAAGTATTTGTTTAGTGCCATGAGAAGATTGTTAAATTTCAGCCCATTCTCTTTTTTCTTAATCCATGCCAGTAGAAACAAAATCAACGGTGAGATTAGAAAGCTAGGAAATACACCCCCCTCCTTTCTAACCCCCCCCAAAGCATTTAAAATGGTGATGAAAGCATTTGAAATAGGAAACAATGGGGTCACATCTCTTGCTGGTGCAAAAGAATAATTACAGAAAAGTTTCAGCAGATGAGGATACGGGCCAGTTCTCTCATCACTTATGTAAAATAAGCGGCATGGTTATAGTGGACAAAGGCAATTGTTGTTTCAGCTCTTTTTCTTGTAAACAAAACTCTGGTTTTCCCTTGTCAGAAATGAAACTCTGATTAAGTTTAGTTTCTCTTTCAACCATGTAAGCATTTCCTGCAGATTTTGTTTCATGAAACGGTTGAATGCTCTCTGCTATTTTTGTTATTCCCATTCCTTGGCCATGTTGGTATAAGGGTATACACTGGAGAAATAAAGACTTCCATTTGGGCATTCTAGCACAGATATCTAAAAACGCTTTGACATCACAAAAATAAATATGTACGTGTGTGTGCGCGCGCGTGTGTGTGTTTGTGTAGCATGCACTGTAACTGACAAAGAACAAAATCAAATTGAAGATGGGTGCATTATCACTTACAGTTTTAACATCCTGCATTTTGTTTACATTGCGGATAATAGAACACACTACTATATGTTTATAATTTATCTCCAGTGATTCTGTTTCTGTAGGAAACATATGCATGAAGTACTTGGCGCAAAACTAAGCTCATTATACTTTTAGATGCTAAAACATTTCAATCTTGCAAAGTACTAAGTTCCCAGGATTTCCTCCGGATTTCAAGGCAATCAGCATCTTTCCTCTCAGCCCTTCAGTAGGCTAAGCAAGATCATGCTATCAAGGAAAATATGTAAGCAATTCGTGTGCACAGGGAATGTATGTTAGCAAAAAAAAAACCCCAACCAAGAGTGTTCGTGTTACACTTGCCAATTAATTGTGAGCTAAAGCTTCATTTTCTGCTGCCCAGTGCTTAAGAAAACCAAAATCTTTCTAACGTGGCTTCTCTTGGTTACCTGTCTACCTGAACGTAAATGCTTAGTTTCCCAGACCACATGGACCATTTGTCTCTTTCCAGCCTCACATCCCTTGTACAAGATGCCATAATTAAGGAAGCATTTGTGTGCATTTCTACAAGTATTGAGGGACAAAACCTGACCATTTTCAGTTGGCCACTTGGTTCTTGAGCATAGCCATTTATAATCCTTTGCCAAGGGGGTAGCCATACTGGAAGCCCACTCTCAGCTGATACTTATGCCAGTCAAATTCAAACTTTGAGGCAGGAATGTGGCACTTCCAGATGGTATTGAACATCCAGCTTCCATCAGTCCCAGGTGGCATGGTCAATAGTCAGGGATGGTAGAAGCTGGAGTTCAGAAACATCTGGAGGACCACAGATTCCATACTCCAGCATTTACCATTAGCCCGCAGAGACACAAATAAATGGGACAGGAAGAGTTAAGACTAAATCCTCATGTGACCATTAATGGTTGTAGGATTAAAGCTTCATCTGACACAGTGCTGCTAAAATTTTGTAAAAGTGAATGGTCTCAAGGGGGTTGGTACCTAAGGATGGAATAAGGGCCCCATGAATGGCATCACTCAGTGGATTAGATTAGAATAGTAGAGCTGGAAAGGACCACAAGGATCATCTAGTCCAAACCTCTGCAATGCATGAATCTTTAGCCCAATGTGGGGCTCCACCCCACGACGTGGGTCAATGATGATTGGCAGTGACTCTTCAGATATTTAGGTATGGAGCCTTTGCCAACATTAGATGCCAGGGATTGAGTCGGGAACCTTCAGGATGCGGAGAATATGGTCTGAATTGCAGCCCTCCTTAGCTAAATGATACCATGGCCATCACAATTTGCACAGAAGGCAATAATGCTAAATCAGTTTTGATTCAAGTATGTCATGTTTACCAGGTGATGGATTGGGCTATAATTCATGAAGCCATTTGTAAAAATATTTATGAAAAAAACTTTCTGCTCTATCCACTCAGAAAAGCTTTGCCAAAAGTAAAGATAATTAAAAATAAATTTAAATTTTTTAATCCTCTTACACTTAAAACCAGATGTTGATTTAGCAGTTCCAAACCTCCTGTAGAGGAGATGATAGTGCTCTAGTCATGTGATATGCAGCAGCAGCTGGTGATCTGAATATACATTTGTAAACATACTGCTTCATAGTTTTCACGAAATAGAATGCTCTGCTTCATTATAAGTACTGTATATCCCTTGGGAATACTAGTAATTACATGCTAATTCATTTTAATGCTACTGCATTATCTACTGATAACGGTGCAATTAACTCAGGTCACTACCAAGGGGTGTGAAGAGGTCAGGAAAAAATCAGAAGTTATTCCTGTAAGTAAAAAGATCTTTAAATCAATACAGTGTTTTAAGAATCACCAATGGAGAGATTTAAAGGGAAGAATAATATATTGTAGACTAGACTAGACTCTCAATTAAGTAGGGGGAAACTACTGTGCTCAGATTCGCAAATAAAATATAGTAGCTATGCTAAGAAGACACAAAGGGGAATGGTTGTGATTACTAGTGAAACCATGACCAAAAAATGTTGAAGAAGCATCCTGTGTCTTTACTCTTCCCTTTGTGGAGTGGGCAACTTAGTCCATCCCAGAAAGGATAGAATCATAGAATCATAGAGTTGGAAGAGACCACAAGGGCCATCGAGTCCAACCCCCTGCCAAGCAGGAAACACCATCAGAGCACTCCTGACATATGGTTGTCAAGCCTCTGCTTAAAGACCTCCAAAGTAGGAGACTCCACCACACTCCTTGGCAGCAAATTCCACTGTCGAACAGCTCTTACTGTCAGGAAGTTCTTCCTAATGTTTAGGTGGAATCTTCTTTCTTGTAGTTTGGATCCATTGCTCCGTGTCCGCTTCTCTGGAGCAGCAGAAAACAACCTTTCTCCCTCCTCTATGTGACATCCTTTTATATATTTGAACATGGCTATCATATCACCCCTTAACCTCCTCTTCTCCAGGCTAAACATGCCCAGCTCCCTTAGCCGTTCCTCATAAGGCATCGTTTCCAGGCCTTTGACCATTTTGGTTGCCCTCCTCTGGACACGTTCCAGTTTGTCAGTGTCCTTCTTGAATTGTGGTGCCCAGAACTGGACACAGTACTCCAGGTGAGGTCTGACCAGAGCAGAATACAGTGGCACTATTTCTTCCCTTGATCTAGATGCTATACTCCTATTGATGCAGCCCAGAATGGCATTGGCTTTTTTAGCTGCCGCGTCACACTGTTGGCTCATGTCAAGTTTGTGGTCAACCAAGACTCCTAGATTGACAAATTGCAAATGATGAGAAAGGTGGACTATAAGAGAATAAGAGGACATGTTTGTACATATGTGAAAAGATAGGTCCAAACTTTCTAGGTCACATGGAAAATACAGCAAACTTTGAAAAATAAAGCATTTTTGGAGAGGTTGAAAGAAGGAGCCAGCTGACATAGCCTGAGTTATAGCCTGAGTTTGTGCAGGTCCATCTGAACCCTGAATGGAATTTTGGAATGAATACCATTAAGTTGGTTGGTGGGCAGCCATTGCGGTGACACGTGGCTTACTGCCAGTGCTGGGCCTGTTTGGGCTTTCCCAACAGTTGTCTGGGAGATGTTTTCCTCTCCCTCTAATCTTGGGAATTTAAATTTACCCACCTGTGATATTGACCTAACAATTCTAGGAGGCAGCAGTGGAAGACCAGAGTCAACAGAAAACCTTGTCTTGGTTTCTACTTGGGTCCACTCTCCCTGCATAATATGGGACCTCCTCCTTGCTTGGCACCACAGTTGGCTTTTGGTACCCCCTCCCCCCTTATTTCATCTGTTGCTGTTTTATTAAGAATTTCCTACAGAATAATATGTCGTTGTATTCAGGGGCAGGGAAGATTTTTATTTCCAGGCAAGTCGGCTGGTCTGGAAGTTTTCGCCTCCCTCATAGCAACTATCACAACTTTGGCAGTTAAGGCATTGGGTAGGATCCACAGTAATTAATCAGAAAGGGCAGTTGTATAGCTTTGTCTTAACCTTCCAGGAAATTGGGGTATCCTATTAAAGGGATCCTAGGGGTGATGTTTTTGTCCATTTTGTCCCAGATGATGATGATGATGATACCCCACCCATCTGGCCCATGGGGGCTGAGACCCATAGTACTCCCCAAGTTGGTTATTCCAATGAGCTTTGATGTAAGTCATAGGGCAATCCTATCCCGGAATCGACTCCCTGGTCAGCAGTCAATAGGCGGGCTGACTGAGTGGGAAATCACCCAATGCTTGTGCTCAGTCCCCTTACATCTGCAGTTGATAAAGTTGTGACCTGTTTTGATCCAAGAATGTTGCCCTGTGTTTCTTTAATCACATATGTGAGACACCAGGCAGTGGGCTGACTGAACACGCAACTGGATCGAGACAAAATTATTTGCACTTGGTTCCAGTCAAGTGTCAACCATTCACACTGATTTCAGTGGGCCCTACCTAAGAGGAGAGATGGACAAATCTGGCAATTTCAGCTCTCTGTTTCTTATCCAATCTTAAAAAGAAAAAAGAAAAGAAATGTGTAGAACAGCGTTTTTGTTTTTTTGGGGAAGTTTAAAGACTAAATCTTTACTTGGCATGTTGAAGTCACTGAATTTTCACAGTAACTTATTTTACAGTGGTCAAGGAGAGGGAGTAAATGCCATTTTAAAGACATTTTTGTATTTAACACTTGATTCCAAAGTTCAGTGCTGGTCCCGCCTCAGTATTTTTATTGTTCTACACAATTCTGCAGCAGTTTGCAAACTTTAGTTAAAATAATTCTCATGAAAATTCATCAGCATTTGGGTGCAAATTTAGCTTAATATAAACATTTTTGATGCAGCTTTGACTAATATCAACATTTTCCCTAAGCAATTTCCCTTAATGTAATGCATTTGCTCTTTTCACAAATGCATACATCTTTATGTGAATTTTACACCAGCATATGCATTTCTGTACATATGACTCGGCTGGAGAACTACATTGCGAAATATAGAGAGAAGCACAAATTTTGAAAAATGGCTTTTTTCAGTTGGCACCTTGCTTCAGAAAGTGCAAGTTAGGTTAGTTCACCTTTAAATGTAAACTGAATCCATTCTATCCATTGCATCCCTTACCTTTAGTGTTTCATTGCCTGTGTGAACCACATGCGAGACTTTAGCACAGTGGTCTGGAAGATGAAACAATTAATCCTGAATTACGGGAGGGAGCCTATTGTGGTGTCTATATTACTACCTAAAGAGTTCACGGTGATTAATGCCACTTAAAAGATACCAAAGGACTTAATATTGATTAGGTGATTATTTTAACATGTGGCCACTTACTGTAATTTATACCAGCTTCCGTTTTACAAAGATTTCACTGCTGCTCTTGACCCAGTGCCAGCTAGGCTTGAGATTTACAGCTGCCCTGGGAAGCTGACACGACTTTTTCAGCATTGCCACCTATAATTCATCCTGCCCATGAAAGAAAGGGGCCTTGTCTCCAAGTCAGAAGCCTGATAAGCAGCTGTCCTCCCAGTAGATGGCAAGTTTGCTTCATAATACAATTCTATTCAAAAGCGGCATCCCCTCCATTGCGTAAACTAACCTCACACTGTCGCTTCCCATACACTGTAGAGAGTTCTGTGGCTAATAAGGGTAACACTAAGTAATCCAGACAGTAAATACAGCTTCTACTTATCGGAATTAATTATGGTTACTGCAGTAAGCACAATTTTAAATTAATTACAGTTCTGCGTATTAAAAGTGAAGACCGTAATGTCATAACTAAAATGTCATTACAGTGGGGAAATGCTGAAAGGTTCATACACATAACAAGTGTGCATGTCTGCTTGAATGGTGAACACTGTTTTCTATGGCGATAATCAATGTAGAATATTAGACTAATGGATGCGGAGCAGGACTGTAGGGCCTTGAAAAGCACAGGAGATGAGCTCTGTTGTTGACCTTCATCCCCTAAGAGCAAAAGGGGCAGCAACCCACCTGTCCCCCACTTGACCCCAGAGCTTGAGTCTACTATCTCATGTGAATCACTCAAGCCACAGCCATGTCATGTATTTAAAGCACATTTATACCATTTTAATGGTCATGGCTTCTCCCAAAGAATCCTGGGAATCCTGAGAACTGTAGAGTGTACTGTAAGAGTGCTGCAGAGAATTGTGGATTGTGGAATTTTGGCAAATATCCCCCATTCTCAGAGTGGTTTAATAATAATCTCCTCTTCCCAGAGATGTCTGGGAATTATAGCTCTGCGAGGGGAATGGGGAATCTCCTAATAACCCTCAGCATCCTTAACAAAGTATATTTCCAAGGATTCTTTGACAGTTTAAGTGATATAAGAGTGCTTTAAATGTATGGTATACATGGGGCCTCCATCTCTGCCTGTCTTCCTGCTTGTAGCCTGAATTGCTGGGCCCTGCCCCTGCCCCATAACTCTCTAGAAACTGGGAATAACAACCCCCCCAATTCCCACTAAAAATTGTGTCCAGGCATGACAGCATGACCCACTGATACTCTTCCCATTGGTGTGCCCTTGTTCTTCCTTCATGTGGTTATATGATCACTTCCACGTGGCAGCTCATTGTGGACTCAGTGTTATGTTAAAGACATAGGTTTAATGTGCATAAAATGTAATATTTAGATGCATTGAAGTTTGAAAACTTATGTAAAGGTTTGTATTTTGCAAAGAGAGGTTTGAATTAGCCAAGAGATTTAACTCCAGCAGATGTGGCAGGAGAGGGTAGAAGTTTCTGTTTCAGTGTGTATGGTAAGTCATGACCCGTCCTTGGGAAACCTGAGAACTGAGCATCTCAGACGTTAGCAGAGCCAGCAGAAAGTCAGCTCAGCATTGTTGAAGAAGCACATTGCTTTTGCATAGGATCTCTCTCTGGGACCAGAGAGAGGAAAGCTATTGGACTATGTTGAGGACTTAAAGAAGATTGGGCTGCTTTGCTAGTTTGTTTAAGAACAATGTGTTCGTGTTTTTGCAACATTTATTTTGTAACTGGTTTAAGTCAGCTTGCACTTGTAACACTTTTTGGAACTCATTGTGGTGGAGAGGTTACATTTCTACTCTGCACAAGGCGCAGATCAGGAGTTCAGCTTGCAAATTCACACACACACACAAGTTTTGAGCTGCGTTCACACTGCATGTCCTCATCAAAATGTGAACCCACATTCTTTTTCCATTTAATCTAACAAGTAGCATTAAAATTTTTTTTGCAGGGATGGTAAATCTAGATTAAAGGGGGAGCTATGGGATTGCATTTTGATGAGGACAACTTCGCGTGGACATTGCACCAAACGTGGGTACAGAAGCAACACTGAGTCCACAATAAACTGTTGTTTGATAGTACTCTGGGACTCCAAGGAAAAAGAAATATGAACAACCCCTTTAGACAAGGATAGAAACATGGACCTTCTCAGGACATCACAAATTGTTTTTTAAAAAACTCAACTTTTATATCCTTTTTAAGCACCGTCTTTTCATAGAGAAAAATTGGCCCCACTGGGTTTTGTTAGGCCGCCGAACATATTTTATATGAAGTGAAGTGACTGCTCCCAAGGGAAATTACTCAGCTGTGCAAATGCCCTTGGTTTCGAGGCTGGTTTCTCAAAGAGATCTCTCAGAGCACTGTCATAACCACATCACTGTCTTCCTCAGCCAGCCGAAAACTGTCAAGCACAGCAGGCAGGGAGGTACCTGAAAAGGTTCACAACAGGGGGGAAATGCTGCCACTTGAAACAGCTGCTGAGAAACCTCTCCAAGACAAAGAAGGAGAAAGGGTCACTTGGGCCCAGCTGTGGCCACATTAAGCTGCTATTTTACTCTTTGGCTTCTGAGGTACTTTCAGGCATTTTACAATAACCCTCTTGATGGAGGTTATTTTGGCCATCCTGCTGTCTGAGTGTGCCACATAGCTCCTTCTTGACTGCTCATTAACCCTCTTGATCACTCCTGGGATGCCATTCCAGGAAAATGGTGGAACTATTGCAGTTCACACATGTTAAACTAAGTACCACATCAGTTTTGGAACAGAGCCAATGGATAATGATGGTGTATGTCTCAAAACGCCTGGTGCTTCGCCAGGAAAAGAAAGAGGACTCCATCATGACCTGTATATACAAAGCTAGCTGTGCCTGGGGACCATGAAATGCTGCAGGTGAAATGAATGAGTGGTTAAATCACGACATCACTGAACTTTTTTGTTTTTACTTCGGCCATCAGAAGTGTAGCCCATTTCCTTCTTTCTTCAGATGACGCCTGGAATTCCTGCTTCATACAAGAAGTCCTACCCATCATGAGGGAGAAAGATGAGTGCCCCCTCTCAGCTCCCCGCCACCCTTTGCAGACACATGGAATCCCCAGCACAGCTTTGCTTCCTAAACCTTGGAGATTGTACAATCTGCTGACTTCTTGGTGTTCCTTTTAACACAGCCATCAACCCTCCTCCCTCCTGCCCTATGTTGCCTTTGAGGCTGTTTATATGAGGGCTGCGGAAATGCAGGGGTGAGATTTATCCTGCTTTCGCCATCTTCCTCTCTCTAGTTACACCCCTGTTTTGTTGACTTCCGATAGCAGAGGCAGACAAAAGTCATGGGGAAGACATCCACCCAGGCGCATAACACAAGGTAATTCTGGAGCAGTCATTAAAATACAGTGACAGTTAACTCTCAGCTTGCAGCAGGGATAGACTACCAGCAACACAGGAATGTGAACATGAAAAAGCATCAACTTCTAATGCTAAGATAACCTCTTCATGCCTTTATTTGGGAGTTTGGGATCAACTGTTTGCAATTTATCATTTACTTCTACTCCGCCTTCCTTCTTCAGCACTCTCTCTTTCTTATTAGGCAACATTTTATGTAAATTGCAGAAACTGTACTTGTAAGACATAAATCCCAGTGGAATAAAACATGCACATACACACAGTTACAATTTCCTATATTACATTTGTCATGTAGGTGCAAACTAGCAATTCACAGATCCCTTTTACCTTCATCAACGACAGAATCCATTATCAGATTGCATTAACATTAGCACTAAGTTTTTGTGGGTTTTTTTTAAAAAAAACCAACTGAGTGCAGTTGTTAGAGCGATTTCCTTTGAGGCAGGCAGGTGAATGTTATTTTAGTAATTATGATTTTATCATTCATGTGCAAAAGATATTGTATGCTCTTGAAAAATAGTAGCACTGCAAATGCATAACAAATGTTTTGAAATCAAAGCCGTGCTGGACTCCATTATGCTTTTAGGTAAGCGTAGTAGAAACATTGTGTATTTCACAATGAAATAAGAGTAAACGAAGACATGCAGTTTTATTTGAAAAATTAAACTGAATAGGGACATTGAGTTTATAAAAATAAACCATTGAAAATACTTTTGGTGCCACCCTAGGCTCATTTGGGAGGAAAGGTAGGATATAAATTTAATAAAGAAATAATAGTAATGCTAAATAGCATTCTGTGAAATATTTCCTTGAATCCCAAACCTACCACTACCACAAAAGATAGCCACGTACTACTATTAAAGCATGGATAAGGAAGAAATTTGGTGAAACAATATGTGAACTAAAATGCATCAGTCCTTTGAAAGGTTCGTGTCTTGGGATGTTATTATGCAAGTTGTCAACCAAAAAGGGTGTACTAAAATGGGGATATTTGTAATTCTTAATAATAATAATAATAATAATAATAATTTATTACTTATACCCCACCCATCTGACTGGGTTTTCCCAGCCACTCTGGGTAGCTTCCAACAGATTAAAACAGAATAAAACATCAAACATTAAAAACTTCCCTAAACAGGGCTGCCTTCAGATGTTTTCTAAAAGTCAGATAGTTGCTTATTTTCTTGACATCTGACGGGAGGGAGTTCCACAGAGTGGGTGCCACCACCGAGAAGGCCCTCTGCCTGGTTCCCTTGCAGTGAGGGAACTGCCAGAAGGCCCTCGAAACTGGACCTCAGTGTCCGGGCAGAACGATGGGGGTGGAGACGCTCCTTCTCTAAGACCTCTGGCCGTGGTATTTCTGAACACTGTAACATGGCTTCCTTTAACCTGAGATGGAGAGATTGAACTTTACTCAGTACATGCAAAACATATACTCTGCTGCTCATCCCTGGACCTCCTCATGGACACAGACTGCAGACGTCATACCAGGCATGCCAATCTTATCAGCAAATGTACAGTGTGGACGGGGGTGTACATTTTCGTATGTTTTCTCTTGTGGGTGGGAATGCACATCCCCGTGTGCTCTCTGGAATCATAGGGTTACTGCTTTGTACTGAGATGGCATCCCCCTCAGATTCCATATGCAGATTGACTCTGTGGACAACTGCAAGTAAAAGAGGTTGTTAATTTTTTTGTTTCATTGCCTGTTATACACAGAACCTAGGAGACAATTTCTAAATCCCTAGGTTGTTCAAGAATGCAGTATCTCCTTGGCGGAGAGGGTTCTGAGGCTGTTTAGTGACTCTGACACTGCAGTGATTCATAAAATGGCCCTTTTTGTGCTGGCGGCAAGAAAGATTGGAAAGAAGGAATTGGACAAAATAGCAGTCCAATAGCAGTAAATTGTAAGGGAGATTAGGAGGTCTAAATTGAAATGTGCTGTAAGTAGTTGTGGAGGCTCGTCTTTCTTGCAATACATGGTTCTGCTGGTTTAAGCAGAGGTTTTGTGATATTACACACACACACACACACACACACACACACACACACACACACACTGTATATACAGTGGTACCTCGGTTTTCGAGCATCTCAGAAGCTGAATGTTTCAGTTTTCGAAAGCCGAAAACCTGAAAGTAATTGCTTCTGTTTTTGAACATGCCTCAGAAGTTGAACTTGCAATTGCAATTTTCCAATTGAACTTGCAGACAGCCCTTTGCACCTTGGTTTTCAAATGTTTCAGAAGTTGAACAGTCTACCACAACAGATTACATTCGAGAACCGAGGTACCAATGTACAGTGGTACCTCTGGTTACATACTTAATTCATTCCAGAAGTCCGTTCTTTACCTGAAACTGTTCTTAACCTGAGGTACCACTTTAGCTAATGGGGCCTCCTGCTACCACCACACTGCCGCCACACAATTTCTGTTCTCATCCTGGGGCAAAGTTCTTAACCCGTGGTACTACTTCTGTGTTAGCGGAATCTGTAATCTGAAGTGTTTGTAAACTGGGGTGTTTGTAACCCGAGGTACCACTATATATGGTTGTGTTTGTATGGTTTTGTCATAGCTTTGGCTAGCACAATAAACTTATTGAACCTGAGATGGCATCCAAATTTCACAGCCTCATTTGAGAGCAGCAGACTCAAGAGATTTGCTGTGATTTTCCACTTGGAAGATCATAGGGAAAATGTGCTCTACCAATTTATGTGATCTATTCCACATCATAGAAGTCATAGATATTCAGGAACTTCTGTGAATGGCTCCAAGCTGCAAAAATCACATATGACACATGTATGTGGTTTGCACCTAAGGGTCATAGCTGGGTTAACCCCCCCCCCCAGAAATGTTTTTAAAAATGGATACAATATTTCATAAAGTTTCAGACTAAAATGTTACCAAAGTTTTAAGAAATAGCTTAAGAGTGCAATTTACTCAAGTCTCCCTCCACTTTCTTCTTCTTCTTTTGGATGCTTGTCAGGCTGAATATTTAGGTTTCACACTCATCTGCACATCTTTGAAGTTAAAAAAATAAATTACAAGGGAGCAGGGTTATGCTATGCATCCGGAATTCATATATAGTAATAGTTCCAGTCATAGATAATAAAGTGGACCATAAAACACATGCAGTTGACAGCCATCTTCAGAAAATGGCATGGGCTCTTTGAATGAATATAACTCACCCTGCTGCTGTCTGCAGAATACAAAGTAAAATTTCAAGAGATTTGCCCCCCTTCTGTGCTTACAATATGAAACCATGGCAGGAGTTACTTTTAGATGACAAAGGTATACCAGAGCTGCAGAGTGGAAGATCCGGCAACTGTGGAAGCACTAAGTTACACCTGCATTCCTACCTGCCCCTAGAACATGCTTCTTTGCGTAAAAGGGCTCTGCACAGCTCCCTCCCCATTGGTCACCGTGTGGGGCAGTGGTGGGAACTCTTAGGTTTTCCACTTGTATTACAAGCTTGCTATATAGTCAAACTTTGGTTCTCGAACAGCTTCGTTTTCAAACGTTTCGGCTCCCAAACGCCAAAAACCTGAAACTAAATGCTCCAGTTTTCAAATGTTTTCTGGAACCCAAATGTCCGACGTGGCTTCCATTTTGAGTTTCCCTATTGAACTGAGGCTTACACTTTCAGTTTTCTGTTTTCGGAAACAGTCAAACGGTCTTCCAGAATGGATTACGTTCCAAAACTGAGGTTCCACTGTATGTTCAAAGCCATCATGTCAGGGAGAGATCTAGTTTAATAGAGGAACTTTTTTTCTTATCACCTAGATTTTGACTAGCAGTTCTTTTTGTTTCATTGTACCTAAATTAACCGCTTGATTCTCCTTAGCTCACCACCACCACCACTGCAATCTGCATACAATGTAACCACATGATCTATTCTTTGTGTAAATCCCCTGTCTGTTCTTGGCTCTTCTTCTAGCATTTCATCAAAAGCCTTTCCTGTATATATACAGTGATATTTTTCTAGAAAAAGAGAAGTTCTGGCTGGAAAAGAAAAGTTGTGTGTGTGCATCATGTACACATGGGTGAATGTTTGCTGTGGGGCCACAGCATACATGTTTGGCCCTCACCTCATTCCCCAAGGCTAACCAAACAAGGTAGTGGGGTTGCCATATTTCAAACAGTGAAAAACCATTTTTATGGAAAATCAGCAAAAATACATATGGGCACTGGTGACATGGGCTGCCATACAACTGGAAATCCTGGACCTATGGCAACCCTACATGGTGGGGAAGAAATAGACAGAATCATTGGCTAGGAAACCACTGAGTGCAGTGGCTGGCATGCCCAGGGAAGGATAAAGGAAGTGCTCACACCTATATATTATTAACAAACTCACCTGCCCTGCCCTTACTTATTAATGTGCTCTTGATTTGCAGATCTGCACATGTTACATCTGATTAAATATAACTGTTCCACCAATATGTTGACTCTTGGGTATATTGCATGTTTATGGGACCAGTCCTATTGATAATACTAGTGATTAGAGAGAATGAGGTGTGGTTTTTTGCAAACATTATTTTTCTGAATTTCTTATACTCTGAATGAGAGCTCAAAACATATTGAGATTTGGTTTGTGCCCCTTTTGTGGCACTGATCTCTGGCTGCCATGTGGCTATGCTGCTTCCTTCTAAGTTACTCCGACGAGTTTTACAGATCCCATAATTCTGCTAAGCTGCTTCATTGCTTCCGATGAACAGAGCTTAAGAAGTAGATGTGTTTCATTTTCAAAATGTCACAGAAACAAACTCTACAAGGGGCAGAAAGTCAGCAGAGAAGGGGGAGGGAGAAAGTCTCATGATTTGCAAGTGCTCTTTGTTGGCTTGGTAATTTTTCTTTAGAGGCATGTATGGATAGACACCTGAGTTCAAAGCGAAGAGCAACTACTTCACACCAAAACAATATTAAAGCTATTTTCAGCGTAACTTCTACTGACAAATGAGAAATTATCATATCCTAATGCCACTGAATAACCTTTATCTTAAAGCAGGCCTAGCATTCATTTAAAATAAACCTTATACTTCTTCCCATTTAATTTCAGGTCACTGTGACCATCCTTTCTGCTCTATTTCCTCTTTACCATTATTTTTCTGTAATAGCTTTAACAATTATTTTTCCTAATTCCCAGTTACTCTGGATCTGCTGTATCCCTTAGCAACCATATTTTAACACATTATTGGCCTTTAAAAAAAAGTTCTTTGTAAGCGCTTTTATTCCTTCCGTAGGGTCTCGTCCCTATTTCCTACTGATGTTATACGTATTACAATGGTAATAATAAACTTGTTTAAGGGTGCTTTGTATTCACAGGTTTAGTTTTCCATTTGCACACAGGTAAGAATATATATTTGCTAGTTTCAACTGAAACATCAGGAGGTTCAGGATCCAACCCAACATTTCATTGTGGCTGGGAAACCATTTTTCCTCTTTCACTTCAAAACGGAAACCTGCGCCCCCCATAAAAGAATTGCACCACATTTCTCATACTTGCAAGGAGCTGATATTTAGCAATGAAAATCTATTACAACAAGGAAAATACTCAGATCTGCTTCTGAGTGGTACAATGGTTTTGTGTGACTGTAACCTGAGGTTCAGGAAGGAATTCAGCTTTGCACTCTTCTGATCTTTCCATCAGCGCAAGCATTTCTGCTTCCCAGATGGAACAATCCCCCATCTTCTTCCTTGTCGTGCTGTTCTGGGGGCTCTCCTGAACCCTTCAGAGTGGAATTGTGAGAGGTCCAGGGGTGTGCAGGTTTTGGAGAGAGGGTATAGCTCCACTGTGCTAGCAGGTGCCCTTGTGTACCAGGTTTGCTGAATCCAGCCCTCAATCTCCAGTATGTCTATGCTGACACAAGAAGAAGAAGATACATACATGGACACACTCTATTCTTGTAATTTGTTTTAAACTATTTTCAAAGTTGTATTTCAAATTGTTGTGACCTGTCCTAGACCCTTATGCTGAAGGCTGGTTAATAAATCATCACCATCACCATTTAATTGTTTAAATCAGGGGTAGCCAACTCCCAAGAGACTGCCATCTACTCACAGAATTGAAAACTGGCGGTGAAAGCCCCATTTTTGGGGAGTTCCAGGCTAAGCTGTTGGCCATTTTTTTTAAAAAAACACCATAATTTTTATTAAATTTTCCATTTTAACAATCCAATCAAATCACATTAAGTAATCCAAATTATACAAATACATATCATATAGTCCAAATATTCTGCCAAACTGTAAATTTTTGTTGGGGCTTCCCATGCTTTAAGTTCAGGGGGGTTCTAATCATCTTATGTTTCTACTGCCTTGAGTTTCTAATAATTCCTTCTTTAAATCTTCCTGTTGTTATCCTTCCTTCCTTCATGGCATCTGAGTTGTTTCCACAGGCGAGTTGAAAGAAACAATAATGTGCTTCTGTGTGAAATTTGTATGACTCTCCTTTTTTTTTTTTTTTTTTTTTGAAGCTGGTAAGTCTGTTGTTTGCAGAATGTCCTCACACGCTGGTGTTTATGCCGAATCAATCCAAAAGTCCTTCTCTGGTGGCAGACGCCATCTTCACTCAGTTCCGATGAAATAAAATCTGGGCGTTTGCTCATTAATTTTCTCAGACAGGTTGCATCAGACATTAGTATTTTTAAAGGAGATTTGCCAAATCGGACTTGAAGTACAGATATAATAACAAATTAAGAGCTCACCTCCCCCAAGACTATTTATCTCTGCAACTCGTTCTTATCCCATAATGGCAGATCCCAGTTAAATAATGCATCACATCACCCTTCTCAGAATCCGTCCAAAGTTTTTTGGTGTCTCTCCAGCGGCTAACAAGATCCTGCTTCTTTCTAATATCAATATTTGGAGAGTCTTTTATCTTCTTCCAAACGTTTCAAAAAACAAAAGCTTTAGTTATATAGTATTATTATTTCCACACAGTTTATATTTTCACATCTCACTTGCTGTAAATAATGTAAACGGTTTTTCGGGGGGGGGGTTGTTAGGTATTATCGTAGTAGAAAAAGAAAAAGTTTTATCCCCCCCCTTTCCATTTCATTCCGACGTACCAGTTTAGATGTTATTCTTAGATGTTATCTTTCTTCCTCTCCGTCACTCTTGGCACCTCAGTGGCTGGCTTAATTGGCAGATTAATTACCCCTTCTTCGCTTGAAGTATGTCCAAGAACTTAAATCCAATTTTTTATCTTAAGAAATGGAACTAGGTGCGCTCGCGGAGACAGCGTCCAGGAGATCCGAACTCCCTCGGGGGCTTTCCATCCAGTGCCCCCACCCCTCCTTCTTTACGAACACAGGGGTGGTTTGTTGGGCACCGCGGATGAGACTGCATCTTCCCTTCCACCAGGAAGAATTTGGGAGGCTGATTACTCCCATCTCAGCCTCTAAATTACCTCGTGGGAGCTGGAGAGATGGTATTGTCGGCCATCTTCCGTGGCGCCCCTAGCGGAGCCCCAAGCTGTTGGCCACTTTTAGGGGAAAAGGGGAACAGCCACTCACCAACAGATTGCTGGGGAAGCAAACAGCCTCACTGAGTAAACTCTGCCTTCCATTCTGCAGATCATGCAACAATGGGGGGCAGAGCGAGGGGGCGGGGACTGATTCTATTTTACCAGCACTAAGGAAAGGGACCCAGCGACCGACCACGATCTACCAAAACCTCCCAGGGATCTATCAGTAGATCGCGATCGACCTGTTGGACATCCCTGGTTTAAAATATTATTATTTCTTGATTCTTCCTCTGTGAATAATTGATTCAGCTTCCCTGCAATCTCGTCTTCCTCTCACACACTTCTGAGTCCCTTGTCATCCAAATATCCAACTTCCTCCCTACGTTTAAATACTAATGTGTTTAAATAACTACATGTTGTTGGTTTTAATGTTTTTAGCAAAGTGCTCATCAAACTCTTTTTTTAAAAAAGCATCCCTTACTGTCTGCTTGCACATTCTCTGCTAAAGTTTGTGATCCTTTTTGTTCTTTTTATTTGGACAATACTTTATTCTGTTAAATGAAGTCTTCTTGGTTGTAATAGCTTGTTTGCTCATTATCCTCTCAGCCCTGGTGATAGTTTTCCTGATCTGCAGTATACACCTCATGGAGCTTCCAGTACCTTCCCTTAATCCCTGTTCTGGGCCCAATAAGCATGAGACACCTTTGCCTGGCAGCACTGTGGCCCATAGATTGCAGCAAAATACTGGGCAAGGTTTTGCCCCGAATCCTCTCTGATGGGCTCATGGGAAAAAGCTGTCCCATGAGCCCTTGTTTCAGAGGAGAGGGGAAAGCCTATATAAGGCTGCTTCCCCTGGATCTCACAGCCATTTTGCTTTGAGAGCTACTCGTCCGCTCATCCTTGGGTTAGAGTCTTGTAGAATGATGAGCTAATCCTGGGACCCAATGCCCTGCCTGCTGTTGCCAATAAGGAATTGGCCTAATTTTATCCCATCAGCATTGTACAGTCTTGTTATTTTGCTGCTCTCACGGGTCACATAAAGTGCTTACCTGGGCAATCAACTCCCAAATATTTTCCATTTCACCATTTTGACTTTGCTTTTTGACTTCCTTTTTACAATTTCCCTCACTTGGGGGAAGTTTCCTCTTTTGAAAGATGCTTGGGAAAAAAGAAACATTTGGGCACAGAAGCTTCTATTTAAATTCCCAACAGTGCTTTTGGATGACACAACATTGGACGTATTTGGGGAAATTAAAATGATGGTTCATTGATGTATTTGATTGACGCTGCCGTCCAGTAAACTGAAGGTATTTTGTATTGCCATAGTAGGGAGGGTCTCCAGAGAGCACATTAAACCCAGTCCTGCCCCGCCCCTCAAATCAGGAGTCAGTTCTGACTCCATAGCCACGCTGTAGGCATGCCACTTAATTTGCAACAGAATGTGAGAAATGAAATATAATAGCAGAATTTGAACATTGGCTTAAACTTTAGTTCTTTCAAAACTTATGAACAAACAAACAATGTAGCAAATGCAGGCATATGATCATGAAAAGAAACATTCATCTTGAATAGGCAGAATAGTAAATGAAATCGGGAGTCTTACATTGTGGAGGTGGAATGAGGAAACTGTCAGAATATATTAGAATGTCATGTAGCTGTCATGCATTTCCAGCAGAATGAGAGCCCTGCTGCCTAGAGGCCTGGGTGCAGCCCTGCCGCAAGTTGAAAATAGGAATCCCTGTGTTCAGATTTCAGCTCTGATCCTGACCCTAGCATCCTTCTGAAGCAAGAAACCAATGCCGCAGCCCTAATAATGCTGAAGTTGATAGCAAACGCCAGAAGCCCAATATACTAACCAGTGCTTTTCTTTCTGGGGCTACTCAAGTGTATGCAGTGCTGGCACCTTTTCTTAAAGGAGAAAAGCACTGATACCAACCAATATACTACTGGAATCATCTTCTCTGCAACTCCACGGAAATGAGTGGTGTGTCTCTGTGACATCTGAACTGGAAATGGCCAGGAAGGTCCTGGACTGGTGTCTGGATGCAGTGGTGAAGTGGATGAGGGCTAATAAGCTGACAAGACGGAGGCTCTATAGGTGAGTGATTCCCAGGCCTGGGAAGTCAGCAAGCTGCCTGGAAATTAGGTGAGTTGCATGCCCTGGATGAGGTCCTGCTGTCCATGAAGGAACAGGTGCATTGTTCAGGGCTGCTCCTGGGCCTAGCCCTGTCACTGAAGGCACAGGTTTCCTCAGTGACTAGGAATGCCTTTTAATCATTTTGGTTGATAAAATATCTATGGCGTCTCCTGAATCAGGATAGCTTGTCCTATCCCAAAACGTGCTAAGAGGAAGGCACGCTTTGCAAATCCACACCGTGATCAACTCCCACCTGGAAACTAATGTCCCTACTGTGGATGGACATGTGGATCCAGAATTGGCCTCCACAGTCACTGGCGGACTCATTGTTAAAACCATGTTTATGGAAGACAATCTTACTCGGTTAGGAGTGATCGCCAAAGAAGAAGAAGAAGATTGTCCTGCATTGTAAGCATAACATGACAATGGCCTATCTCCCTGACAGCATACAAATTGATATGGCTAATCGGACCTAACAACCTTTCCCCATGACGCATGCAAACAACCCACGCTGCAATCAACTGAACACAAGCAAGCAAGCTCTGGACTCTCTGATCTCTCACACCACCAACAAAAATAAATAAATAAATAAATGGCCTACTCGTGCGATACTGACATAAAAACCCTGCACAAACACTATGCAATAGA
The DNA here is from genome assembly GCF_964188305.1 of Podarcis bocagei. Taxonomy (NCBI): domain Eukaryota; kingdom Metazoa; phylum Chordata; class Lepidosauria; order Squamata; family Lacertidae; genus Podarcis; species Podarcis bocagei. The sequence continues at coordinate 69,809,953 of NC_138129.1, forward strand.
TTGAAGGATCATTACCCTCATCTCTCTCCCTCCTCTCTTTGCCTTCTTCCCCCCCTCCACAACTGCAGAATGTCTATGACAACAGTGTCTCATACCAAATGTACCATGAATGAACTGTGAAAAAGATGCTAGGAATTCAATGTCAAGACACTATATGTACTTTTTTTGTTACACAAGAAAATCTTTAATAAAAATAATTAAAAAGAGGCAGAGGAAGAAGAAGCAGGGCTTTTAGTGTGGCCGCCCTTGCTCTGTGGAATAATATTCCTGTCAAAATAGAATAGGCACTCACTATTTGCACTTTCCCGAAACCGTTGAAGACATTTTTGTTCTGACAGGCTTCTCCAGCTGGATAAATGAGTCTTTACCACAAGTGTCGACTTGGTATGTTTTTAGTTTTGTTTTAAACGTATTTGCTATTTTTATGTTTAAGGGCTTTTAATTATCTTCAGTGTTGTGAACATTGCCCTGAGACAGTCATTTAGAAGGCGATTAATAAATCAATGATAATAATGTTCCTCACTAAAATGTACATTTCAGTTTATGCTGAGGGTACTCAAATAATGGAAAACATCATTCTCTGCTCCAGGTAGGTCACATACATAAATAATATTTATTGTAATTTGCTTATTTTGCATTCGGTTGCAAAACATGTATTATTATTTTTTAAACCTGGGGTTTTGCTGAATTTCAAAATGGGAGTGTATAGTCGGGAAGACAATCATGAACACGTGACAAGTAGCAGGGGCTTATGAGTCAGGGCACATGACTGGCAGGTGTTAGGTAGCAATGAGAGGCCCAGCAGCCAGGTCCCCTGAACCAAAAAGCATTTTGCAGATGTGCATTGAATCTCTGCTTAAAACCTCCCATGAATGATAGTAAACAACATCCAGTCAGAGTCTGTCTCATTGTCAAACAGTGAAGAGTGGGAGGCAGCAAATCCATCTGATATTGATTCTTAATTGTATTACAAATCGTGTTGCAAATCACAATGAATGAATGAATGAATTAATTCCAATAATTCCAATAAATTGAAGTATAAAAGCAAAAAAACAAAACAAAGCAAAACAAGTAATGAAAATGCAATTGAAAAATCACATAGCATCTGGTCCAGTTCATTACAGTCACTCCAACAAGCAGGGGTGAAAAAACATTCAGTGGTCCATCAAGACCCTCAGAAATTTTCAACAAATCTGTGGGTTTAGGAACCACTGATATGGGGCTCTGCTAGACTACAGTCATGTCATTTCTATGCCTTGCATTCAGTGCCTCTTTTATGCACTACTTCCTTGGCACATGTATTCCTGCCTTTAGATGACTACCAATAATACACAGGGCCTTTTGAAAGTAGAAAAAGTCCTTGTTAAATAGAGACTTTTGTTCCAAGGTCAGTTATTAGCCGTAAGTGGAAATCGTCTCCTCTCCAATTTTGTCATCTTCTGTGGGCTGATTGGATGACATGGGGGCACAGCATTCAGCTTCATAGGATCTGCATCCACAAGTCCACTTGAGGGCAAACTTGTTCCTTGTTCTACATGCATCACACCCTGAGCAAAGCAATTCCTTATACGTTAGATTTACTTCCTATGAAAAATGATACAGCACCTTTTGAAAAGAAATTAATCTCTTGCTGAAAAAGACAAGGGGGAAAAAAAAGGAACAGTCACCTTAGATCCAGATATAGTGCGTTCGCCTATTAAATCAGATACGTTATTCATGGGGGTCAAATATTTCATATGCTAATTACAGCTCCACACTTTTATCAAAGTCCTGAGTCAAATACATCAACTGTTAGCTCTCATCAATATTGAATAAAACAAATTACATGCTAAATGGATGGTGTGTAAAAAGTATAAGAGGCTGCCTGAAAAATGCTCAGAAAGTTTTGTATTGCACAGAAATAGGTGGTGCTCTTCCACTTTCACCGCACATACCACAGGTGGTGTTGGTACCAAACTTTCCAAATAGCTACAGGGAAACTTTGGCAATGGCACACAGAATGGGCAGCACCAGGACTGGTTGTTGTTGTTTGTTGTTGTTTAGTCGTTTAGTCGTGTCTTCATGACCCCATGGACCAGAGCACAGCAGGCACTCCTGTCTTCCACTGCCTCCTGCAGTTTGGTCAAACTCATGCTGGTAGCTTCGAGAACACTGTCCAACCATCTCGTCCTCTGTCGTCCCCTTCTCCTTGTGCCCTCCATCTTTCCCAACATCAGGGTCTTTTCCAGGGAGTCTTATCTTCTCATGAGGTGGCCAAAATATTGGAGCCTCAGCTTCACGATCTGTCCTTCCAGTGAGCACTCAGGGCTGATTTCCTTCAGAATGGATAGGTTTGATCTTCTTGTAGTCCATGGGACTCTCAAGAGTCTCCTCCAGCACCATAATTCAAAAGCATCAATTCTTCGGCGATCAGCCTTCTTTATGGTCCAGCTCTCACTTCTATACATCAGTACTGGGAAAACCATAGCTTTAACAAAGACCTTTGTTGGCAAGGTGATGTCTGCTTTTTAGGATGCTGTCTAGGTTTGTCATTGCTTTTATCCCAAGAAGCAGGCGTCTTTTAATTATGTGACTGCTGTCACCATCTGCAGTGATCATGGAGCCCAAGAAAGTAAAATATCTCACTGCCTCCATTTCTTCCCCTTCTATTTGCCAGGAGGTGATGGGCCCAGTGGCCATGATATTCGGTTTTTTTGATGTTGAGCTTCAGACCATATTTTGCGCTCTCCTCTTTCACCCTCATTAAAAGGTTCTTTAATTCCTCCTCACTTTCTCCCATCAAGGTTGTGTCATCTGCATATCGGAGGTTGTTGATATTTCTTCCAGCAATCTTAATTCCAGTTTGGGATTCATCCAGCCCAGCCTTTTGCATGATGAATTCTGCATATAAGTTAAATAGTAGGGAGACAATATACAGCCTTGTCGTACTCTTTTCCCAATTTTGAACCAATCAGTTGTTCCATATCCAGTTCTAACTGTAGCTATGGAGACACCCAAATCTTTTTAGGTGCTTAGGGCCTCTAAATGTCCTGGGCTGCACACACAGAAACATGCTTGTGTTGTTGTTGTTGTTTGTTTGTTTTCCAAACTAATAGAACTAAACCATGTTGACCAACTTGAGCTCTTTGAAGAAAAAGATGGGATAGAAATGAAGCAATAAATGAATGAATGAAGGTTCTCATTATCATTTCCTCCCTCCTCTGCAATTTGCTCAGCGCTGATCTCCCTCGCAAAAGTGAAAGCAAGCATACAAAAAACAAATCCAAAAAAAGAAAATTGTACAAGCAAGTGGGAGGAACTAGCAAGAACGAAGGGACATTTGGAATTTCCCCGTTCTCTTTCAGTGTTTTAACAGCAGTTTGACAAAACTGTCCACTAGAGACTACTTGAAGGTGATCGGCACTCCAGAGATAAAAAGGTTTATGAAGGAAGTCATGGTTCCACCAGGCTCACGAAGAGCTATCTTTCTGCATCCATGTACTTCCAAGCATGCCTGCCTTTGGAGATTCTTGGGGTTTTCGAAACCGGTTCAGTTAATCTTTAGAACAATGCCCATTAAACTTAATTACAAAGAGAAACCTATTTCAGTTATACAAATAATATCCCCATGTAGCCTAATTTAAAATAATTGCCTACATCTCTTTTGTTCCATAGGGAAAACACAGACTAAGAGAACTGCTGACTTATTTAAAATGCCTTTAATTATATTATTATGTTGTCCTTTGCTTTGAGTCTCTCTCTCTCCCCCCCCCCCCTTTTGGTTCTCTGGGTTAAATTTTAAATGAGATGAAAAGTGTGATCTTGGAGAAGATTCATGTACAGGCACATTGTAACTAACTCCCTCCTCCCCCTCCCTGAAGGTTGAGTGCTTATTAATTTACAGAAAGACTAATGAGACTCCTCCTTCCTTGGTTATTTCCCCCCTCTTTCCTTTGGTAGTAGATGGGATAGTGGTTGTTGTCTTTTATTATATTCTAGCAGACGAAGGGGCTATCCCATCTATTATTTTGTTGCTGTTCACAAGTTGAGGTGAAAGGCTATCAAAGCATCTGACAAGAAAGGAAAGATGCATTTGACTCAAAAGAGTTATTACTGTGACATGGAGTCATACACCAAATAGATGGAGATAAAGTTATTGCATTATTTGTGACAGCATGAATTGAAACAAGTGGGTAGCCATGGCTAACCTTATTTCAATGCTGTTCTACTCTGTCACAAATAATCCAATCAAGTTCATCTGTTCAATGTCCAACAGGCTCATCGCTTAAGTCCCTCTCGAAAACCCCCGGCGGTGGATCACTACTTGGAGCTAAACATTTTATGTAATAATGCCATTGGAAAGACATCATAGCTCTGCCTGCAATTGGCATTTTGGGACACGGTATTGATGGGAATGGGGATTGGAGGAGATGATATTAAGTAACAGTTGTTCCACCAAGGCCCAATAAAGTTAAGTGAAAAGAAGAAGTGAGACGTTTTTGGGTATCTGCCAGCCTGGGATCACGCCTTATCAGATCTACTGTAGCATTTTCATAAAACATAGCTCTCATAGCTCTTGTTGGTACTGCTAGATCTATTTAATAAACAGATGGTTGGAACCTGGAAATTTCAGATGCATAGCTTTTCAACTGGCTTGGTAGGCAATGCAAGTTCCAAGTTCTTAGCAATGTTCCTATAGCCAAGAATAATGCTGAACTGAAATGGGCAGAATATTTTGTGGAAGCGTGTGAAACCCTTTTGCATAACCATCTGTTTATTTCTATGCCGCTTCACCACAAGAATGTGCACAGAGTAGCTCACAACCTATCAAATGAGCAATAATAATTTTGTGTAGACAGTTAGAAATAGACATCATAATATCAATAAGGAAATGCAAAAAGGGGGGGGGGGAGATCAGTCCATGAAACATTGTATAAAACAATACAAATAAGCAGCACAGCCACTCCCACCCTGGTGTTTGGTGGACTTTTTCTGAGGATCACCTACAGGAGTCTTCTGCCCGTCCTTCTTGTGGGCTGCCAAAATTGACTAATGACTTTTCTTCCATGCTCTACCACCAAGCAATGTATATTCATCCAGGCTGGACCCATGAACAAAGTCTCACGATGTTGTGCCCTTGCCCTTGTGGTGACCCTCTCAAGAGGGACACCCCAGAGGGGAGATTTCCCAAGAGCTAAGATTGCTCTCTGGTGTCCCCCCCCTCCATGTTGACTCATTGGAGTTGACTTGCCAGAGGTGGTTTGCTTTCCTGGTGCAGTCTGCTTTTAAGTTATTACATTGTAGGGATACTTCCATCAAGCCAACCAATGTGTCCCCATTGGTGATTGCCATGCTTCTGTCTTCCAGTCTAGCCATGCATTGTGGAAGAACATGGATGAAAATATACAATTTGATGCATCTCTGAATGCTCACTGCTTTGGTAGTTATATAACTGGAAAAAACTATACATCCTGATATGAACCTGCAATGTAGAACCCATCTACATTGCTTTGCTTTCCATGAAGTATGCATTCACACCTAAATTTTGCCCCACCTCACTATGACTATGAGACTTTCTGATCCAGTCTGCCAAAAGGTCAACTTCATCCAGGTCTGCCCCCAGCTGCCATCACCAGCCATTCCATCAGGCTATAGGAGAGGGAGAGAGTTGAGACTTTAGAGACCATCAGCTTTTGGCTTCTCTTCTTTAAATCTTTCAATTCCAACTGGTCATTACAAGTACTCTGCAATTTATAAAACATTGCCTGAGTCTGTTCCTCTTTCCTCCCTCAGTCCTAATCCCTTTTCCTTTGGTGTCTTCCTTCGATTGTAAAAGGGACTGTCTTGTCAATGACACTTGTAAGTCATGCTGTGTGAGAGATAAAAAAGCTTTAACTAAATAAATAGACAACATGCAACTAGAACTGTGTGTGGATCATCAGCAATTATAATCTGGATATACTGTGATCCCTCAGCCCAGGAGGTGAGGACACCTGCTCTTGCCAGGAACTGTTGACTCTTTTCTTTCAACTAACTTCAGCATCTGCTTTACCCTTTTAATGAGTCCAGGGATTAGTTAATGTTTATGTGTTTGTTCACCAGATTTGTACGCCATGTTTGTAAAGAGCTCAGTGCAGGCTATCCCATTTTATCATCAAAGCGATTTTGTGATTTAGGTTACGCTTACAGCGACTGGCCCAAAGTCACCCAGTGAGCTTCATGACTTGCAAAGGCATCAAACCCAGCATGCTCCAAGAATAACATTTTATCTACTAGACTGCACCCTTGTATCTAAAGAAGCTCAATATTGCAATACAGAGCTTACTGCCAAACTTCTAAGTAGGGCATATTTAAACTTAGTCACACCTTCTGAATACATATTCCTTTTCTTTTGTAAGTTAAGGATACCAAATAAGGAGCACTCTTCGTCTTCTTATTTGCTTATCAGCTACCAGAATCAGGGGTGCTAGGGGAGGGCTTGCATCTCTGGTGTGGAACATGTCATGCTCCTTCTGAGGTAGTTTGTCCACCTTTGGTCCCCATCCTGCACTCAGCAATCACCTGTGGCTCCCAGAAG